>NC_089768.1:6730000-6855000 GCF_040412425.1 Macrobrachium rosenbergii | reverse complement strand
TCGCTCCGAGTGGATATCACAAAGAATTTAAAGGTTGGTTGACAGCTCCAACAAAATACAGTAAAGCAGCTAGGTATTCAACATGGAACAAACCAGTTCCTAGTCATACTCTTTAATCAAGCTTAGTCTCAGCTAAATGCTTTTAACATGAAAGCCAAGCAAAGCAGTATTGAAGGATGTTTTTAGTACGCAACCCTATCCAGGAATTTATAGGGAAAACACCAAATTGCAGGTATCAGCTTTCATAACTGAACAATCTCCCTTTCACACTGGCAGGTTCATTGTTGAATCTAATTCAGTCACGAGCTCCAACAAGCACAGCTGAAAAGACAGCTTTAGCACAGATTCGACTTTACGCCAAGGGTCATAGTCTGACAAGGTCTGGACTTTCTCAAAAGCAGCTTATGAAACTACATTCAAAATTCACAATAATACCAGATGAAAACTTATGTTTCCACTCAAAAACTTTGAATTGTAGGGACATAACTTTGATTATTACATTATGGATACCGTAAGTATTTTATCTTACCCTAGTTCAGTTTTATAGCAGTGGGACTGTACAAGGCAATTAAGGAATCAACTGCGAAGGGCTCGTTTTAACTTCAGTAAATTGCTTCCACTTGAGATTTTTCAATAATGGTCAGCATTGAAATTATGATAGTAATTCATCAACTTATTTTTCTTATTTGTTTTTACTTAACATTGATTTTACATTTGTCATTGAACAATGAATACATTTTCTTATAAGTTTTTATAATGCTTTAACTTTTTTACATTTGTCATTTGAACACGAAAAATACATTTTCTTATCAAGTTATAATGCATTAATTCATAATCATTTCTTCTGATCAGACAATGTTCTAGACCATCCAGAATTAAGCCCGAGTTAAATGCAATGGTAGTTTCAGAAGCTCATGAATATTGCTGAAATAACTGCTGGCATAATGATTTTCAAGGTATAATAACGATCGCAATAGGAAGAGTATTTAATTTAAGTATTTATTTTTCTTCACATGGATTTGTTTTTGTACAGTGACTTGTTGTCATTTCTTTAGTGTAAGTATATTTATTATTACTGTATAGGAAATGCAATCTCAATTTATGTATTACACTGAACCAAAGGTTATTTCAGATGTATATTTCAAAAATAAATATTTTCCCTTATTTAATTCAAGCCTACATTCCTAATTATGAGTGAGTAACCCTCTTCAAGTATCTAGTTGATACAACAAAGGCTGCAACGTATGGCTTGGGGAATTAAAGCCCAAAATGGGAAATTTTTAACATGGGGAATCATAAAATGGAAAAGTGAAGACACTGAAGTTAAGTAGTTGTCTTGGTAGCCGAATTCAGAGCGCTTCGAATCCTCACAGGATATTCAGTCTTAACGAAAAGCGTTGCTTTCCATTAGTGTTAGTGACGATGTTATGGTCTGCCGCAGCTACACCAAGAGCCTGTGCATAAGAAAAGTTTGGTTTTAGGATATACAAAGTCTCCATGACAACCTACCCTCTTAAAACTGAAAATAGCCTGTTCGGTTAGTCCCAGCAGCTATTCTGAGATTATTATTAATACTATATCGTATGAGTAAACTTTACCATTAACAATCCCATGTATTACTAATATTGTTCCTTCAACCTCCCAAAAATATAACAGGATAGAGAGCGCCATATTTTAAGATGGTGTATCTTACACTGAAACAACCACATCTAACTTTAGTGCTACATAACTATGAAAGGTGCCATGAAAAGTGCCATGTAATGCAAAACACTATCTGGCAACTTTCATCCTTTAGTATCCAGTGTTAAGGGAACTGCCTGCACAACCACAAGAGGCGAAAAATTAAGGTAGGGAACTCAGAATAAGAAAGGGGTTCCCAAAGTAAGCTTCGGCACTGGAGGAAAGGTGGATGAAGGTAGGGGTCAATGAAAATATGCAATGCAATCTGAACTGTCGATTTCCTAACATGAAAGCTTTGCTTGAGTAAGAGGGGGGGAGGGTGGGGGTGCTGAGCGCGTTGACGGAACGTTAACAAGACTGCCCAAATTTGAATTAATATCCATTATTAACCAGCCTATTACAATACCTGACAAGTCCACGACATCAGTCAAAAAAATTCTTAAAATCTAAAACCTATGCCTCTTGGAAAATAAAAAGATCCTATTTACTAGTGGGAATAAAATTCTAAGTTATAAAAGTATGTCAGACAGTTACCCTACCCTACTCTCAGCTGCACTATATTCAAACTTGCATCTCGTGAACAAACAAAGGGCTCAAGTTCTGTAATACCCTCTGCTACTAACAACTTGCACTGTCAAAATTATATCTCCCTAGGTCTGACTATCGCGTTTTTTTACCCAGTCTATTCCCAGCATCCTTAAGAGATTTATAACCTTTACCCTAACCCCTGCATCTATATAAAATTAGCACGTTCTTAACCCTATTCTATCCTATATTTCAAAATCCATATCTCCCATTAAGTCCTAGTTACACGAAAACTATCAACCTTGCAGTTCTAACCTAAGCTAGAAGTTGGTTGGTTTGAAATCCCTATTGAGCATGGTGACAAAGACACCATGCTTTTTTTTTTTTAACTTCCCTATTGTGCATGGTGACCAAGTCACCATGCACAACAAGCAAGTCCACCTTTGCCTGACAGGTGGCACCGCCACCCCGGCAAAGGTGGACTGGGGAAGTGGGCAAAGAAACAATTTGCACGCAAAACCCCCTCTCAATCTGCACGCAAAACCCCCTCTCAATCTGCACGCAAAACCCCCTCTCAATCTGCACGCAAAACCCCCTCTCAATCTGCACGCAAAACCCCCTCTCAATCTGCACGCAAAACCCCCTCTCAATCTGCAGCTAAAATAATTACTCAAGAGCTTTCAAACTTACTATTCAAAAACTTGAAAACTCCAAAATAAAAACTACAAGTCTAAAAACCAAAACTAAATTAGATTAAAAGAATAAACCACTTAAAGCAAAAGTTTAAGTAAATTTAAACAAGTTTAAATACACTAAACCTAAAAAATAGATCCACAAAATCCAAAATAAAAAAAAGTCTAAAAACCAAAGCTAAATTAGATTAAAAGAATAAACCACTTAAAGCAAAAGTTTAAATAAATTTAAACAAGTTTAAATCCACTAAACCTAAAAAATAGATCCACACAAACTTCCACACACAAACTTCCACACACAAACTTCCACACACAAACTTCCACACACAAACTTCCACACACAATGTGAAGCTACAATAAAACTAAACTAATCAAAAATAAAAATTAAATTCTTGAAAGCAAAAAGTTCTGAAGCTGAAACATCTCAAAATTTCTTGAAACGTTCAAAGCTGGAAAAGCTAAATTTTAACTCTTGCAATTTTAAAGAAAAAATGCAGACTTAAAACTATCAAGATTCTCAAAACTAAGGTTTTGAATCTGAAAAAAATAAACCAAATGCAATTAAAACAGACTAAACTTAAAATGAAAGTTTTGATTCAGAAAAACTCAAAGCTAACAAATGTTCGGGGGGTTGCTCAATTCACTCAACTTTAAAAAAAAATACTCACCCATTAATCCTGCTTAGCCATAAGGTATCTGTACACCCAAGATCATAGTGGCACGCTTATTTAACGACACACCCTGACCTGTAATAAGAAAATACAGACATTAAAAGCCCAAAATGTTTCAGCAAGTGGAGAGAACTAAAGGCTAACTATTGGTTACAATCAACTCGGCCATCTGGTAAGTTTCAAAATACTAAGACACGGAGCAGCAAGCAAGGCTTTATAAATACTAAGCGTTATTACTAGTTTATTGCCACTTAAGCCTTCAATAATTAAAGCTTGAATCAACTTAATATACCCCATATTAGGAAGGCTATGGTAGCCGAGTTAAGCCTCTAAATTAAGAATCTAAACCTTATTGAAGCATAAAGTTAAAATGAAAACATCCGCAGCACTGCATAACTTCGCTAGTATAAAACCAAAGTTCATAGTATTACCACTCAAAAGCAATCTAGTTCAGCTTAGTAATAAATAGGCTCCGAAACCAAGTCTTCAATACCATGTTGAAGGGCGATCTACAACAATACCCAACACTAAACATTTTGAACAGTCTTCGTAGGAATTAAAAAAAAAAAATCGAAAACGTAGGAATTAAAAAAAAATCGAAAACGCCAGTATTTGAAGATACAAAACCATTAAATTGAAAACTTTCAACTTTCATACGACAATTGTCAAAGCTCAAGTACCATAATCTAAAATGTAAAACGCAAAACTGACAACAATGCCCACTCGCCAACCAAACACGTTGAAGCACGCCTTCACGCCTAAAATCTCGCAAAATCTATTCACAATGCACCATACCTGAAAAACTGTTCAAGCTTCATCAGACCTGAAAGGAATATTGCAAACAGACATTCAAGTGAAAAATATAGGCTATTTGAACCTAGACCAAATTGTAAGTCTGGCTAGAGAGCTATTGTACACTAACAAAATACCGCTTGAAACGAAAATTATAAGAAAGCAAGTTTAAAACAGGACTACTCTATTCTGCGGGAGCTACAATACTGTAGAGAAAACTAAACTTATAAAACTTAAAAAGCATCTTACTTTGAAAACGTACAAGGGCCCGTCAAAGAGGGAATCATCCCTGTGGAGGACTGTACACAAAACCAAAGTGAAACAAACGCAAATGAAGGAGAAAGTCGAGTTAGTGTCAACGAAACCTGTCATACCAAGCAGGGGACTCAACAACACTGAAACAAGCTGTTCTTGAGGATAACAGCCAACGACCGCTGCAACTGCCTGTTTGTGGGAAGTCACTTTATCGCCCTTTCGCCACCGAGGAAATTTAAGGCGATAATCAGAAAATCGACACAATTTATTATTATTATTATTATTATTATTGAGAGTCGCCAGGCACTCTTCCTTTTTAGGGAACTACCCCAGTTATGTAGCAGTAGTTAGCCCATCTGTAAATTATTATTATTATTATTATTATTTTTATTATTATTATTATTATTATTATTATTATTATTATTATTTAATAAGAGTTTATGAATATTACTTTTTACTAGCGTACTTAATTTAGTATACTGTATTGTGTTCATCTTACCGTTCATCGTATATGGGCCGGAGCTGAAACAAAGGATATTATTATCAATATTATAAGTTAATGTAACATGGCCTCACAATGGCATGGTCATAGGCAAAAATAGTATAGAACACTTTTGTAAAGGTGATTCAACGGTGAGCGTATTAACTGGCACCAATGAATGCAAGGTAATTTTTATAATTAAATTTGTCATTACTAATTAAAGGTGTGTGGATTCGTAATCTACTACGGTAAAAGGTCACCCTCAGTGATTTGCCATATGGATTCAAGGTTTGCAGTGATAAATATATCCCAAAATTTGGGGAAATTGAAAAGGTAGGAGGACAAAGTGGCATTAAATAAATCATTTATATCTGTCGTAAGTGATATATATAATTAGCGGTTAATTCGAACAGAGGTCAATAAATTTACTAAAACCAGATCATATTGTTCGATCATCGCCTGATATTCGAATCCTGTTTCGATATTATTAGGTGGAGCTATGAAAAAACTATTATTATGAGGATTATATACGAGTAGTATATATATATATATATATATATATATATATATATATATATATATATATATATATATATATATATATATATATATATATGTGTGTGTGTGTGTGTGTGTGTGTGTGTGTGTATGTGGTAGGTTGAGCTCAGAAAAATGTGATCTGTGAATAATATATATATATATATATATATATATATATATATATATATATATATATATATATATATATATATATATATATATATATATATATAGCTAGATAGATATCAAGACACACCGATAAACTTTAATATCTAGTTCACTACACCTCGGGAATAACTTAACTTACATCCAAGAGGAATTATGATTAATAAATGTTTCGTCACCAGTTCTCAAGAGGTATAAGTTGACATCGACTCTGCTGTACATGCCTGTCGAATTCAGGTTTTGTACTTAGATTCGATATCAACCGTTCTTCGCCATTTGTAACACGTGGCTAATTATGAATTTGTCGAAGTTGTCTTACAACGGAGGGTTTTTCTTATATTCACAAGCATTAGGCCACAAATATCATAAAATATCCAGTGCGCCACATTGGGTGGAGCTCTTAAAAATATGACCATGTATACACACACACACACACACACACACACACACACATATATATATATATATATATATATATATATATATATATATATATATATATATATGCTCAAATAAATATTAAGCCACAAATATCGTTTATTGCCTAATTCACTATACCCCGCGAATAGCTTGCAGCCAGAAGAATTATAACTGATAAGTGATTCGTTGCCAGTGGTAAGCTATTTGGAGTGTTGCTTTGTTTAGAAACAATGTTGTACTTTTGACCATGGGTGATGTACAGTGACTTTGACCGCTGACCCATCAAGAAAGGTGTAAGTTGATATCAACTCTGCTGTATAGGCATCATTCTCTTTTATTTTGATGGACATCAATAAGAGCATTCTCTACGATTCTTCGATATGAAGGCAGAAGGGTAGTCAGGATCGAAGTTCCTATAGACGTAAAAAAGTTAAGTATATTTTAGTTTAACCAGACCACTGAGCTGGTTAACAGCTCTCCTAGGGCTGGCCAGAAGGACTAGATTTATTTTACGTGGCTAAGAACCAACTGGTTACCTAGCAACGTGCCTACAGCTTATTGTGGAATCCGAACCACATTATACCGAGAAATGAATTTCTATCACCAGAAATAAATTCCTCTAATTCTTCATTGGCCGCTCGGAGAGTCGAACGCTGGGCCAACAGCGTGCTAACCGAACGCTCTACCCACCCCTACAATGAAGAGCTGCTCCTATAGACATGTTCTTAATGTCTCTACGTATGGGAGTTTTATTTTGTTATGCCCATTCGTTTAAAGAGATACCTTACTGGCTTGGTTGATGGCTTTTCCGCCGACATAGTGAGGCAGCTGGTTGAGTTGTTTACAGATGAAATCGACTCCTTTGTCTACGTAACCGTCAGAACAGGTTCCTGGTCCTCCGAGAAAAAAAATTACACTGATACCTCAGTCTTCGTTGAAATTGCAATGCCATGATAGTTAGGAAATGAATGCAAGAAACAGGGAACGTTGGTCTTCTATAGACATTGAAACTGTACTTGAATGATTCCCTGTTGATATATCTAAGAAGGCTAGTTCCTGTCCTTTTCTCATTCAGTTTTGAACGTAATGCTAGAAGTGAATTCATTTTGCTCCTAATAGATATCAAAATCTTCTCAACTATTATTCCAGATCGTGAAAATGTCATCAACGTGTCGCACCAAAACCTAAAGTACATGCAGACATTGGCTTAAAGAGGAATAGCAGGCTGCCTATCCCACATTCAAATCTTTGTGAACCTTTCAGTTAAAAGAGGGCATGCTATTGGTTACACGGAGCTTGATTAATTTAATTGTTTTTTTTTTTTACTGTCCAGAGTCAAATGGATCTTAAACGAAATTTGAGGCTTAATACTTATGAATATGAAAAGCATCACGGCGTTTACGACAAAAATTCACAATTAGCCACGTGTACAAACTTCCCAGTCAGCTGTCATAGTGGGGGTGGATTGATATCGATCCCAAGTACAAAAAGCTGAATTCGATTGCATTAAAATTGAACTGAAAATAGATTGACATAATTTGACATTTTCCGAATCCCGGAAAGTCCCTGAGCAAAGTGACCGGCAAGAACGGTACAAATAGTTTTCATAACTCCACCTAATAATATCGAAACAGGATTCGAATATCAGGCGATGATCGAACAATATGATCTGGTTTCAGTAAATTCATTGACCACTGTTCGGATTAGCCGCTAATTATATATATCACTTACGACAGATATAAATGATTTATTTAATGCCACTTTGTCCTCCTACCTTCTCAATTTCCTCCAAAATCGCTGAGGGTGACCTTTTAACGTAGTAGATTACGAACCTACGCATCTTTGATTAGTAATAATAAATTTTATTATAAAAATTACCTTGCATTCATTGGTGCGAGTTAATAAGCTCACCGCTGAATCACCTTAAAAAAATGTTCTATACTATTTTTGTCTATGACCATGTCATTGTGACGCCATGTTACATTATTAACTAATAATAATGATATCCTTTGTTTCAGCTCCGGACCATATACGATAAATGATAAGATGAACACAATACAGTATACTAAATTAAGTGCGCTAGTAAAAAGGAATATTCATGAACTCTGAGGCCCAAGCACTGCTGAAAACAACAGCAATAATAATAATAATAATAATAATAATAATAATAATAATAATAATAATAATAATAATAATAATTTTCAGATGGGCTAACTACTGATACATAATTGGGGTAGTTCGCTAAAAAGGAAGGGTGCCTGGCGACTCTCAGTAATAATAATAATAATAATAATAATAATAATAATAATAATAATAATAGTTTCTGTCGATATTCTGAATCATCGCCTTAAACTTCTTCGGTAGCGAAAGGGCGATAATTGACGTCCACAAACATACAGTGGCAGCGGTCGTTGGCTGTTATCCTCAAGAACAGCTTGTTTCAATGTTGTAGAGTCCCCGGCTTGGTAAGACAGATTTCCTTGATACTAACTCGACGTACTCGTTCATTTGGGTTTGGGATCTCTGTCGTGCTGTTCTGGACGATCGTTGGTTCCACTTTGTATCTTGGTGTTTGGTTTCAGGCACAGTTCTCCACAGGGTTGGTTCTCTCTCACTGTTGGTCCCTTGTACGTTTTCAAGGTAAGGCGTTTCTTAAATTTTGTGATTTTCTCGTTAGTATCGTAGCTTCTGCAGGATAGGGAAGTTCTTTAAAATTTGTGTTCTTGTATGATCTTCACTTCAGGCGGTATTTTATGTAGTGTACAAATGCTCTCCCTCCTGACTTACGATTTGTTCTAGGTTTAACCTATATGCTTCACATGCATGTCTGTTTGCAATATTCGTTTGAGGTCCAAAGAAGCTTGAGTATTTTCTCAGATATGTCGTACTGTGAATAGACTTTGCAAGATTTTAGGCGTGAAGGCGTGCTTAAAGGTGTGTTGGGTTGGCGAGTGGGCGCTGTTGTCAGTTTTGCGTTTTATATTTCTCAATTAAGATTGTGGTACTTAAGACATGACAGTTGTCGTATGAAAGTTTTCAGTTTGCGGGTTTTGTATCTTCAAATATTGGCGTTTTCGATTTTTGTTGTGAATTCCTACAGAAATTGTTCAAATTGTATATTAGGTATTGTTGCAGATTGCCCTTGAACATATTTGACTTGATTTCGAAGCCTGCGTTTTCGATTTTTTCTTGTAAATTCCTACAGAAATTGTTCAAACTGTTAGGTATTGTTGCAGATTGCCTTTCAACATGGTGTTTGACTTAATTTCGAAGCCTATCACTAAGCTGTACTATTTGTTTCGAGTGGTAATTCTATGCACTTTGGTTTTATACTAGTAATCTTATGCGGTGCTACGGAAGTTTTCACTTTAACTCTGTTGCAATAGAACAAGTCTTACGATGCAATAGGGTTTTAAAGTTTTTTGAGGATTAGAGAGGTCTAACTCTACTACCATAGCCTTCCTAATATGGGATATATTACGTTGATTCAAACATTAATTATTGTAGGCTTAAGTGGCAATCAACTAATAACGCTTAACAGTATTTATAAAGCCTTGCTTGCAATGCCTTGCTTGCTGCGCCTTGTTTTAGTTTTTTGATACTTTAATTATTAGATGGCTCAGCTGATTGTAAACAATAGTCAGCCTTTGATTCTTTAAACTTGCTAGAACATTTTGGTCTTTAATATATAATTTCTTATTTCAGGTCTCAGGGTGTGTCGTTAAATAAGCGTGCCACAACATTGATTTAGATGTACCGATACCTTATGACTAAACAGGATTAATGGGTGAGTAAGTATTTGTAATTTTTTAGTAGAGTGACTTTAGCAGCTCCCCGAATATTTTTTGGCAGTATTTTCAGAATCAAAACTCGTACGTTTTCATTCTTAAGTTTAGGTTGTCTTAATGTATTTGGTTTATTTTTATTCAAAACCTTAGTTTTGAGAATTTTGAAAATTTAGTTTAAAATTGCAAAGGTTAAAATTAAACTTTACCAGCTTTGAAAGTTTCAAGAAATTTTAGGATATGTCCGCTTCAGAACTGCTTGCTTTAAAGTATTTATTTTGGTTAGTTTAGTTATGTTTTACCATCAAAAAAGTTTGATGCGTGTGGAAGTTTGATGCGTGTGGAAGTTTGATGCGTGTGGAAGTTTGATGCGTGTGGAAGTTTGATGCGTGTGGAAGTTTGATGCGTGTGGAAGTTTGATGCGTGTGGAAGTTTGATGCGTGTGGAAGTTTGATGCGTGTGGATCTATTTTTTTAGGTTAGTGGATTTAAACTTGTTTAAATTTAAAAGTTTGCCTTGTGGTTTCTTATTTCAGCTTGTTTTGGTTTTTAGAACTTTTAAATTAGTTTATCTATATTGTAATTTTGAAGTTTTTGAACAGTAACAATTTTTAAAGCTCTTGAGTAATTATTTCAGCTGAAAGTTTGTTTTGCGTGTGAATTGAGTTTTGCGTGTGAATTGAGTTTTGCGTGTGAATTGAGTTTTGCGTGTGAATTGAGTTTTGCGTGTGAATTGAGTTTTGCGTGTGAATTGAGTTTTGCGTGTGAATTGAGTTTTGCGTGTGAATTGAGTTTTTGTGTGAATTGTGTTTGCGTGAATTGAGTTTTGCGTGTGAATTGAGTTTTGCGTGTGAATTGAGTTTTTTTTGCCCACTTCCCAAAGTCCACCTTTGCCGGGGTGGCGGTGCCACCTGCCAGGCAAAGGTGGACTGACTTGTTGTGCATGGTGACTTCGTCACCATGCACAATAGGGAAGTTCAAAAACAAGCATGGTGACTTTGTCACCATGCTCAATAGGGATTTCAAACCAACCAACTTCTAACTTGGGTTAGAACTGCTAGGTTAACTACTAGGTTGATAGTTTTCGTGTAGCTAGGACTTAATGGGAAGTTAGATATGGAACTTGAAATATAGGATAGGATAGAATAGGGTAAAGAACGTGCTAATTTTATATAGATGCAGGAGTTAGGATAAAGGTAATAAACGCTGAAGCCTCTTAAGGATGCTGGGAGTAGACTGGGGTAAAAAACGCAATAGTCAGACCTAGGGAGACATTTGACAGTGAAGTTAATTGCAGAGGGTATTACAGTACTTGAGCCCTTTGTTTGGTCATTCGATGTAAGTTTAAATGTATTAGTGAAGCTGGGAATAGGATAGGGTAACTGTCTGACACAAAACTTAGAATTTCATTCCTACTAGTAGCTAGGAACTAGACAGGTAATAAGTGGATCTTAAAGATTTTCTAAGAGGCCTAGGTCATGGTATTTTAAATTTTTTTTGACTGATGTGGACTAGTCGGGTATTCTAATAGGCTGGTTAATGGTGGAAATTAATTAAAATTTGGGCAGTCTTGTTAACGTTCCGTCAACGCGCTCAACACCCTCACCCTCTCCCCTCTTACTCATCAAGCTAAGCTTTAATGTTAGGAAATCTACAGCTCAGATTGCATTGCATATTTTCTTTTGACCCCTACCTTAATCTGCCTTTCCTCCAGCGCCGAAGCTTACTACGGGAACCCCTTATTCTGAATTCCCCAATTTAATTTTTCGACCCTAGGGGTTGTGCAGTATGTTCCCTTAACACTGGATACTAAAGGATGAAAGTTGCCAGATAGTTTTTGCATTGCATGGCACCTTTCATAGCTATGTAGCAATCTAGTTAGATGTGGTTGTTTCAGTGCAAGATTGGTGCCCTATTAAATATCTTAAAGGAAGGCACTCTCTATCCTGATATCTTTTTGGGAGTTTGAAGGAATAGTAGTAATATATGGGATTGTTAATGTGGAAGCTAATGGTTGGTTGAAGTAACAATGCTTAAACATGGGATTGTTAATGGGAAAGTTTACTTGTATCTTTTTGGTAGTTAGAAGGAATAGTAGCAATATATGGGATTGATCATGTGATAGTTAATGGTAGTTTGAAGTAACAATACTTAAACATGGGATTGTTCATGGGAAAGTTTACTTGTACGATATAAGATATATAGTATTAATAATAACCTTCGAATAGCTGTTAGAATTGATGCTGGGACTAACTGAACAGGCTTTCTCTTTCAAGAGGGTAGGTTAAGTCATGGAGACTTAGTATATTCTAAAACCAAACTATTGTTATGCACAGGCTCTTGGTGTAGCTGTTAGAATTGATGCTGGGACTAACTGAACAGGCTATTTTCACTTTCAAGAGGGTAGGTTAAGTCATGGAGACTTAGTATATTCTAAAACCAAACTATTGTTATGCACAGGCTCTTGGTGTAGCTGTTAGAATTGATGCTGGGACTAACTGAACAGGCTATTTTCACTTTCAAGAGGGTAGGTTAAGTCATGGAGACTTAGTATATTCTAAAACCAAACTATTGTTATGCACAGGCTCTTGGTGTAGCTGCAGCAGACCATCACATCGACACTAATGCTAATGGAAAGCAACGGTTTTCGTTAAGACTGATTATCCTGTGAGGATTCGAAGCACTCTTGAATTCGGTTACCAAGACAACTAGAACTCGACTTAAGTGTTCTCGCTTTTCCATTTTGTTTTCCACAGGATGTTAAAAATTCCTCATTTTGGGCTTTAATTCCCCAAACCATACATTGCAGCCTTTATTGTATCAACTAGATAACTAAAGGACGAGGGTTAGACTCCTTCATATAATATAGAAATGTAGGTTTGAATTAAAGGGAAATTTTTCTTATTTTTGAAATGTACTGTACATCTGAAATAGTATTATAACCTTTGGTTCAGTGTAATACATAAATTGAGATTACATTTCCAATACAGTAATAGATAATCAATATAAATTAAACTCTAAATTATAAAATCTGTATAAAAACAAATCCGTATGTGAAGAAAAATAAATCAAACTCTCTCTACTCCTAATGCTATCTTTATTATACCTTGAAAATCATTATGCCAGCAATTTTTTTCAGCAATGATTTGAGCTGCTGAATATAACATTGCACTTAAGACTCCTTGCATTAGTCTTAATTCTGGATGGTCTTGAGCATTATCTGATAAGAAGAAATTATGAATTAATGCACTATAAGAAAATGTATTAAGTTTAGTGACAAATGTCAAATCAATAAGTAAAAAAAAAAGTTCATTTCTATCAAAGAATTTCAATGCTGACCATTATTGAGAAATCCCTAAAGTGGAAGCAAAATAAGTTAAAATGAGCCATTCTGTTATTGATTGCTTAACTGCGTAGTACAGTCCCACTGCTGTACGAATGGAACTGGGGTTACGTCAGAAAACTTATGGTATCCATTGTATAATCAGTCACTAAAATTCCAAGTTTTTCCGTGGAACCATAAGTAGTTTCATCTGGTATTATGGAGAATTTATGAATAACTTTCATCTGCTTTTCTGAAAAAAGTACAGTCCTTGTCTGACTATACTGACACTTCGTTTCAAGTCGAATCTGTGCTGAAGCTGTCTCTTCAGCTGTTTGTTGGAGTTCGTGACTGAATTAGACAACAATGAACCTGCCAGTGTGAAAGGGAGATTGTGTTCAGTTATGAAAGCTGATACCTGCAATTTAGTGTTTTCCCTAAAAATTCCTGGGTTGGGTTGCGTACTAACATCCTTAACAGAAATACTGCTTTGTTTGGCTTTCATGTTAATGTATATCTGAGACTGTGCTTGATTAGAGGATCGATGACTATGAACGGGTTTGTTGCATGTTGAACACCTAGCTTCATTACTGTATTTTGTTGGTGCTGTCAGCCAGCCTTTTAATTCTGTGATATCCACTCTGAGCGAAATTTTCTGACTTCATGTTTAGGTTTCTTTGGGGCAGGTTTAGTGCCCTCATCACTAAATAATGAATTTAGATAAACAGTAGTGCCACTGGTAGTGGTAGTTGCCATTATCACAACACCTAATAGTCGGCTTACAACCAGATAGGTCTCCTCATTAACCTATGAATAAAAAATGAGAGAATGTAGAAGATATCCTAAGTTCCAAATCTCTTAACAGAAAAAATATGGTCGACCTGTATGTACATTGAAGCTCGGCTATAGCACACAAATGTGTTCATTGCATGAACTTGAACCGACATGGCCTGTTATGGAGTTTTTTTTTTCCTCTATAAAACGTCTCAAGTATTAAAAAAGAAAATGGATAAACTGCGCACATACACTGATCAAAGCCATTTCCTATAACACAGCACATTTAGATCATTAATTTCAACCTGGCAAAATCACGGACTTTCTACATAGCTTAGGTCTAGGTTCTATGAATTGTCATGATTAACTATACCTAGCCTATCATTGCCAAAACAGTCCTCCTGAGAGCTTATTTTGCTTGCTGAGTGCGACCAGCTTAGCAACAAGTGTACTTTGTATTTATTGTGAGGCACTGAGGTTAAACACTCGTTAAGATTCAAATATGAATATGAACTTACCAAATGGGAATGGGATATCGACTCGTGGCTAGCAGACTTTGAGACTCACTCAGGATTCGTACAGGAAGAAAGTAAACAATGCATTGTTGAGTTTTTCATTGTGATTGGCTGAGAGCCGATGAGTTGAGTTCAATCCAACTTATTCCAATGGCCAATGAAAACCACTGTTGTAAAATACAGAAAAAAAGTATTCTTTTTTTATATTTCCTTGTTCATTCTAGACAAAGTTAATATAAAGTTTCATACAGTATCCCAAAGGTTCCCAAAACTCTCCCAAAATTCCTCAAATGCAATTTCCCCATGTTTTTCCCACATGTAGTCAAAATTCCCAATTTGGGGACAAATTCGAGGTTCATAAACTAGAATCTCCTCAGAATTAAAACCCATTATTTCAGTTACTTCATTTCTCATATCAATTTCCCCATCTTTCTTCTGTTAACCAGCCAATCAGAGTAACAGCTATTCCTTTGATTTCATAGGAAATTCTTTGTCTTTCAAGGAGTATTACAAAGTCTACCCAATCACATGACATTTTGGGGTTAAAGAAATGGACAATGTTTTGCAGACATACGTATTATGCTGGTCTTTATACACGTAAATACTATTACATATCCAAAGTAGTCAGACTATTAAAAATAGAATAGTAGGTAGAGCACAGCATCTGCAAGTTCTAGTTGTCTGGGGAACCTAATTTAGAGCACTTCCATTCCTCACGGGATGTGCACAACGTCTACAAGTTGAGTTCTAGTTGTCTGGGTAATCAAATTTAGAGTGCTTCAAATCCTCACAGGATATGCACAGCGTCTAAAAGTTGAGTTCTAGTTGCCTGGGTAACCGAATTTAAAGTGCTTCAAATCCTCACAGGATATGCACACCGTCTACAAGTTGAGTTTTACTGTAGTTGTCTGGGTAACCAAATTTCAGACAACTATAACTGAATTTGTAGACGCTATGCATATCCTGTGAGGATTCGAAGTGCTCTAAATTCGGCTACCCAGACAACTAGAACTTGTAGATGCTGCGCTCTACCTACTATTCTATTTTTTAATCTGACTACTTTGGATATGTAATGGTATTTACGTGTATGAAAACCAAAATCAATTTCTTCAACCACAAAATGTCATATAATGGAATAGACTTTGTAATACTCATTGAAAGACAAAGAATGTCCCATGAAACCAAAGGAATGGTAGTTACCGATTGGTTGGTTAACAGAAGTAAGATGGGGAAATTGATATGAGAGATGAAGTAACTGAAATAATGGTTTTTAATTTTGAGGAGGTTCTAGCTTATTAACCTCGAATTTTGTTTACTTGCAATAGTCTATGCAGATCTAAACTTCCTGTTCAGCAGAGTGATATTGTATTTTGACCCCTTTGATGACAGGAATAATCAATGTTAAGATCATTCCTTATGATCTGTAGATCACATTCGGCTGAGAACACTTGCAAAGGTGACTTGAGCGATAATAGTTGGAAGTGAAAATTCACTTTGACATGAGATACCGCCAAGAAAATATCTTGATATTACGGGGTTGAATTGAGTCCAAATTGCTATGTAGAGGTGGTAATTAGTTTGTAAAACTAGTCAGGCAGGCAGCAAATTTTCGATAGTGACACTGTAATTTGTTCCGAGAGCGGTTATTGCCTATGCCTATAAATTGTTGAAGTTACTGGACTCGATGGTTACTGCAACACAGGCCTTAGCGTTGGACTTGTATGTATCGGGTAAGTGAGGCGGCAGAAATGTAGGATTTTTGCATAATGCATTGTTTAATTAGTTGGTGGCCTTGTCTCTCTGGCTGTGAAGTTTTTGAATGTCAAAATTGCTCAAAGGATTTCGTGAGGATGGGAGTTGTGCTTCTGGTCCTTAGTTTGCCAATCTCTTGGTAATACTTAGCTTTAGAATTGCGAGTAAATTGGGTTCGCTTTAGAATTGAACGCCAGGACAAAAACTTATGAAAATCGGTTTTCCTTTTATCCTGGCTACGATCCGCAAACTTAGGATAGCTAAGGGTAGTCACTAATTCTGGCTTTACATCTGGTTTTTGTTGTTTGTGCACCGCCACGAAACCATCATTCTTCAATATTATGTCTATACGAAAAGAAAAGCCAGAAAATATCAAGCATCATTTTCGTCTTTGTTTCTGAGATATTTCCTTCCATGGCCGAGTAATGAATAACGAATGCTGATAGCTACTGTCAGTTATTAACCAGCTAACTACTGAGTTGAACCCCAACCGATTACAGAATTATCGCCACGTGAAAAAATGTCCTATAATACTTCTGCCTCCTTTTCCTTACTCTGATTCGCCCAAATGATTGGTGACAATTTGCAGGATTTTGACATTTTGTCGCCCAAACGATATAATGAATAGTCGCCCAAATGATATAATGACTAATGCCCAAATTCGCATAAATGAAATGGGCCTGAAAAACGGTCACATTAAGTTACAGTGGACGGTAATAAAATCGCAGGAATAAAGTCACAGAAAAAAGTTATGATTTTATGGCAAAAAGTTTTGTGGTAAAAATCAGTACATTGTATTACGTGAACTTTTTGTATATTTTTTCTGTAAATATTCTGATGTGTAAAACAAATACAAAGAATTAAGTAAAATCATAGGATTACATCCTAGATAAATAATATTCATGAAGCAAAAAATATTGCAATGATATACTTGGTAATTACTGCAAGTGAAAGCTGATTCCTTGCGATGCACCAAAACCAATGATAACAATAAGGATGAAACCTTATAAGTACGTCTGGAATAAAGCCACATGTACTGAAAGTCAGTAAAGTATATTGTCATGTGAATGAGTCTTCATTTTCATTATTTCAGGGATGTAGTGTACGTACACAGCAAAAGTAAGCTACAGTTACCTATTGTTCCTTACTTGACCTAGACAGCAGAGAGGATTAGCGTATCCAGGTGGCCGAGTATGGACAGCAATTATAGGCTTATAAGATCACCGCATTTTGTAAAAAACTTATTTTATGTATATAAGTGAATTTGTTCGCTGTAGATAAAAACCCTTACTGCTGTCTGTTGCTGAATTTATAAACAATAAGTGACGACAGATAGATCCGCATAACGCTTCAGGCCTTTAGGCTGAATATAAATTCGTGTGTACTTCCATACTAAAAGGAATTACCACACCATTAGCTATGCATAAATGTCTATTAGTTAACATTATAAAACACAGATAACTGTTTACACGAGAGGCAGAAAAAGTCAAGTATTTCTACTGGAATAGGTTTAGCTTTGTATTGAAACATGATTATATGGGAGTCACTTAAGTTTGTCAATACCCAAGATATACCACTCTTTCCTTACCTATGATGTTAAGATCGTTATTATTGTTATTATTTTTAAGAATGTTTTGAAGTTCAAAACACACACACACACACACACACATACATAACGGAGTCAGCGTAAGACCTTCCCATGGGGCAAAAAAACAAAGAATGTTGAAAATTCGAGAACAAGTCAGTCTGTCCCAAATGGGCTAATCCGGTTAAATATTTTCACATACATGTAATGCCATAATACATATACAATGATGTCAATATGTAAAAGTCATGCATTGCCAGTTAATAACTGATTTAAAATATTTTCTTTTATTACTTTAATTGGTTATGACTTAAATTATGACGGACTGATTGTTTTTGTTTGATTACCTGACATCTTTTCCAGACAAAATTGTGAATTTTTACCTGTGACTGTATTACCGGTCACCAAAAATTAATGTGACTTTTTTCGTGTGACTTTTTATCGTAGTCAGAATTACGACTTTTTTCTGTGATTTTTTTCTTGTGACTTACCGGCCCGTATAACCAAGTGAAGGGTAAACTATTCGAAATTACGCGTAAGTGAATACAGAAGGACATATAAAAGTTCGTAGAAGTGAATTTAGTATATAGAAAGTTAAATCAATTACTAAATAAGCATTTCTCTAGAAAACCTGAAGTCCTAACGGTACAAAAAATGAATTTCTTTGCAACTTTCCCATATATCAGTGACTTAACCTTTCAAAAAAGCTTTACGAGAATTATCCATGAACATTTCCCAGCCATATCAGCCAAATTAATTCCCAAAAATCCTCTGAGTATTGGCTCTTTGTTTAAGGTAAAGGATCAGCTGTTTCCTTATATGTCCTCTGGTGTCATCTATAAATGTACTTGCCCTAAATGCATTTCAGGGATTTACGTGGGATCCACCAGTAGGCTTCTTAAGGTGCGCATTGATTCACATCGGGGAATTAGTTTCCGCACAGGTAGCAGAATCTCGAACCCAGAGCACTACAATATCAGGAACCATTCAAAACAATGTAAAACCTACATTGAGAACAAAGATTTTAGTGTCATCGGTCATACTGCCAACCCTCAAGATTTAACAATCTTAGAGTCGTTATTTATAAAACAACTTGTACCATCATTAAATACTCATACATCCGCTGGTCAACTGTATTTAGCTTAACTCCTCACTGTGGTGGTTTCTTTCCATTTAGTCCCTTACTGTTTCACCTCTAAGCTGGTTGTGTTTTTATTTTTATTTATTTCATTCTTACTGTAATATTTTAAATGTATTCTAAGACTGTACTTAAAATTGTTTTTTTTTTTTATCTTTTCTTATGCACAGCCCCGAAGATGTAGTTCTGTACATAATTACGAAACGTTGGCTATAAAATAAATAAGACAGCCAAGTGATGTGTGGTTTTCGTCCGTCTTCCTCTGGATATATATACATATATATATATATATATATATATATATATATATATATATATATATATATATATATATATATATATATATATATCATATTTACTATCAAAGTTGGTCAGTGGGGTGTGTGCAGGGTGGGTATATGGACTCGCGCACCAGTTGTAAATGTACCAGGACCACAATATAATCCCCCTGTACGGTGATGTTGACATACCTTGAAGAGTAATCCAAATTTATATTTGATGGTTCTCTCAGTAATTTTGTATTTTTCTGCATTTTTGTGTTACATTGAACAACATTACATACACGAGCCTTCATAAAGGATTTATTTCTATTAAATTAGAAATAATTCATGAACAGTTTACTACTGGCATCATTATAAATTACGGCTTTGAGAGACGTTCTCGATTTCAACATGTGATTGAACGCAGCTAGTTTATCGTACGATGACTGACTTTTTTTCACACATGGATTGCAGTGAAAATTTAGTTTCCCATAGTCAGAAAAATAAGATACCGGGTCTGAGGGAAGAGCACCAATTACTTTTTGATTTAATTTTGGGGATGTAGGGCCACTTGGTGACGGCGTTACAAACACGCGAATGGAAACAAAGCCAGCAAATAGCGAGAGGCGACTTTCACCTGGGAAACACGCGGGCGAAATAAGCTAGTCTCGCCAGAGAGAAGCAGAATTTTTTGGCTTAGTTTTGAATATTATTTTCGTGGGTAGATTATGGATTGATTTTGGGGGGAGAAAGGTTTTCTTTAATTTATAGACATCAAGTAGAGAAAACAGGCTATGGATTGGATAAATTTCGAGGACGCTATGTCGAGTTATTACAAAGTTAAGGGTGGTTTTGGGGTGGGCTTCTGTCAGAAGCCCTCGATACCTAGTACAGGAAAGACGGATGGCTTCTCCCAGAAGCCCCAAGAACCGGAAAGGGTTAAACGCTATTTTGTGTGTGTTTATGTGCAGTCATGCATGCACGACAGTTTCTCAACTTTTTATAGGGGTTCATTAATCTAACTGACTAAAATATCTCTATTTCGAATCACTGATAATTTTTGAGAATTTCGGAGAACTTTATGAACAAGTGACAGAAAAAGGGATGCCTCCTGGCTGATAATCGATCTGAGACATGTTGGAGGAATTAAGAGGCTAACTCCTTTAAGTGAGGAGAAATTACTGCTCCCGGTCTTGGGCAGCTCATAAAAATGGCAAATACCACAAATTCCAATCTGTCCCTTTTTTGTACTTTATCCTCTGTTCCTTTTACTACAGAGATTTTTAACGACCTACCTTTATGTTCTTACGCCACAGATTCAGCCATACAGTTTTGTTTGTTTGTTACAAATAATCCTCAGCAGTTCTTATTTGGTAAAAACTCCTATATTCTAATTAAGCCGGTTTTATATATATATATATATATATATATATATATATATATATATATATATATATATATATATATATATATATATATATATATATATATACATATATACATATATATATATATATATATATATATATATATATATATATATATATATATATATATATATATATAACTAAAACTTATTTATATATATATATATATATATATATATATATATATATATATATATATATATATATATATATATATATATATAACTAAAGCTTATTTTCAGATTTATTTTTTTATGTTTCGGCATTGGTCTGGTGTCATTTTCAAAACCAACTGAAATGGGTAAAAGACTTGGATATGATAAAGGTATATTCAAGATTAAAATAAACAAATACAATAAATATCTAAAATAAAAAAAAAAGCCTAAAACTAAAAGTCAGAACAAGATGATATAATATATTTTTACATCATGTACGAAGTAAATGAACTGCCATCAAGGTTTAAGACTGGCTTGTTTAATCTAATCAGTTCAGTTTCTAAATTCTTGACCTCTTGTCAATTCCAAGATTTTGCCAATATTCTAAAATCCTCTGTGTTTATGGCCACGTTACATAAATTTTGGCAGTAGTCTCGTATACAGAAACAGAGGTCTTACCAGTGCAGTGGTAAGGTTGCCCTTTAACTGGCAGCTCTGTGTTGGTCGATTAGAAGGGAAAGATTCTTTCAACTAGAACTGATATATTCTAAACTGCATTTGGAACACGTAAGTTTGTTAACTGTCGCTGAACGCAGACCACTCGGCAGTTTCCCTGTACAATTGAAGTAAGTTTTTATTTCTAATTATTTTCATAATACCAGTTTCAAGTCAGTTTGTGGCAGGTATAACTGGAATAGTTCTCTTAGTTCTCTGAATGAAGCATGGTCCACGATTGTAGATAGGTAGGAAAACCTAAAATATAATATATTTCTTTCAGGGCCACGCTTTAGATTAACAGTTTAAATTTATTATTTTAAAATGTACGCACGTAATCATAAACGTTGTCAATAAAACCATTACATTTGAAAAATGAATGTAAGCGTTCCACCTCTTTCTGAAATAAATAGTTGGTGGATAAGTTGAACGCTCGAGGTACAATTGTGTTGATGGTATTTGTTTTGTACTCATGACAGGTACTTAGAAAATTTAAACCAAATGTGATGAAGGTAGGTATTCTATATATAGATACGTTTATTCTTAAATGCGACATTCACACCAAAATTCTAAGAAGATGGGGATATATGTCATATTATAAAGCAGTACAGTACAAGCAAATTTTTTTGGGATGCATAATCTGTATAGAAAACCTACTAATATTTCTTACTATGTGCATTTCTATACCGGACAAAGCAATAAGGTTAAGAAATCAATGTTTTCATCTATGTTTTTAAGACCATTACGTGTATGTAGCCCTGAATATATCGATGAGGAAATAGATAAGATTAGGAATACAGGCAAGAAATTGAAATATCCTGACAGTGGTTTAAACAATGTATTAGAAACGGCAAAAAAGACTGTGTGTCAAAACCAGAAAGAGCCTTACAACCCCAAAAATTTGCTTGTACTGCCTTAAAATAGTAATATGAAAGATATCCCCCATCTTCTTAGGAATTTTGGTGTTAATGTCGCATTTAAGAACAATAAAACAATGAAACATGTACTTATCAAGAACTCTCTCGACAATACTAAAGGATGTGTATATGAAATTCCTTGTAAGTCTTGTGACAACTTTTATATTGGCCAAACGGGTAAAGCACTGGGAAAGAGACAGAATAGAATAAGAGATGTGTGAGATATGCACAGGGGAACAGTGGTATTGTTGTGCATGTTAGTGAGAACAATCATGCTATCAACTGGGAAGGGGCAAAAATGATTGTATATTCTAATAATGCCTGAAAAGGAATATCATTAAATCTAGCTTTATAAAAGAAAATTACAGCCATGATATGAATATCAGTCAAGGGATGTATAAACTTGAGCCTTTAATATCGAAATAAATTTGTAAATTGTTTAAATTTTAAGGTAGGCATTAGAGATGTTTGGAAATAAGATTATCATATTTGTAAACACAGTACAGGGGCAGCAGTGCTAATGAGTTTTCCAACCGTGCCTCCCAGACACGTGTCAGGTGTGGATCTGTAGTTCCCTATGTTCGGTACGTTTATCAGTATTGTCCTCTGGGAGTTATTGTGATTTTTAGCCAAATGAGTTTTGAAGGCCACTCCTACCTTGACACCCGCCAGTGGGTGGATCTGTAGTCTCAAACGGTTGCGTATGTTCGTCAGTACTGTTTCTGTAGTATGCATATTTGTGACTTCTAATACTATGTATCAGTCCTTTGTCAATGGCTTGGAAATAACGTTGAAACCGGTCAGGACCTACACCCCGTCTCTTATTTTTCACCTGTGGCAGTGTTTGATATATATGTATGTATGTATGTATGTATGTATGTATGTATGTATGTATGTATGTATGTATGTATGTATGTATGTATGTATGTATATGTATATATATGTATATGTATATATATACATATATGTATATATACTGTAAATGTATTATATATATAAATATATATATATATATATATATATATATATATATATATATATATATATATATATATATATATATATATATATATATATATATATATATATATATATATATAATATATATATATATATATATATATATATATATATATATATATATATATATATATATATATATATATATATATATATATATATATATATATATATATATATATATATATATACAGTATAATATATATATATATATATATATATATATATATATATATATATATATATATATATATATATATATATATATACACTAGCTGACAACCCTGTAAAACTGAATGATAACCGATAAACTCTCTCTCTCTCTCTCTCTCTCTCTCTCTCTCTCTCTCTCTCTCTCTCTCTCTCTCTCTCTCACACTGTTCCCCTCTTTCTCTCACTTCAACTCCCTCTCATTCTCTCTCTGTCACCCCCTTCCCATCCCCCACCCCCTTTGATGCCATTGACGTCTTACTCCCACAGTATTCTTTTCCAGACAGTAAGTCACACTGTATGTACTGTATAACGAAATTTGGTACGATAAATTCGTAAAGTTACTAAGTCTACGGGCATAACCAGCTCCGTTTCACTGGCAGAACCAGCCTCGTTTCAGGAAAGCCCTTCCACCCCCACCCCCTTTGGTGCCCTTTGGTGCTAGTGATGTCTTACCCCCACAGTGTTCTTTTCGAGATAGTAAGCCATATTTACACCAAGTTTGGTTGAAATTGCTCAATGCGTTTCAGAGTGCATGTGGAACATACACGCATATATACATACATCCATTTTTATATATATATATATATATATATATATATATATATATATATATATATATATATATATATATATATATATATATATATATATATATATATATATATATGAATGTTTATATATGTGTATCTATCTATTTATCTATCTATCTATCTATCTATATATATATATATATATATATATATATATATATATATATATATATATATATATATATATATATATATATATATATATATTCTGCTTTTAATTTCTTGCTTTTTGATGTTTCTTAAAGTTGGTGTCTACGTCGTTGTCTCTCTAAGTATATCTCTTAAAACAGAATATTCCTCTTTGCCCTTCCCTTTAGAGAGAGAGAGAGAGAGAGAGAGAGAGAGAGAGAGAGAGAGAGAGAGACAGACAGACAGACAGACAGACAGAATAGCTTATAATAAATGTGTGTAAAGAAATTTCGTGATGGTAGTACTAAAGTGTTTTTGATTCGACGGGGTGTTAATTATTTGCGCACCACAAGCGGATTTAATTTTGATAAGGGTTGTTCTGACAATGTGCAGAGTACAGTGGTGAGATAATTTGAGACGGAAGGTGATGGTGATAATTTTAAGGACGGCGAAGCTCCTGAAGTGTATGATGATAGTGATGAAAATGACGACAGGGCCGATGACGTGATAGGAGCGATGATGGCGACGGGAAGAGATGACGATGATATTTTATGATATTGGTTAGGGAGGCGCGACATTCATCGTCATTATTTTATCATTTTACTTGGGTATGTTTATCATCACCGTCGTAAATATTTACGAAAAAATAAACTGTAAAAGAAAGTCCGAAAAAGAAAGAATTTAAGGAATAACCCGGAAACAAAATGGAGGATGTAGAGGTTTCGGCCACTCAGTGGTCTCACGAATAGTTACAAAGAGAGAACATGAAGATAACAGGTAGAGATAATTCGGCGAATGAGATAAGCAAGCCTGAGAGATAAGGTGAAACTTAGGAGTCCTGAGAAGGGACAAGGAGTTAATTAGGAACAGTTGAGCAACAGATAGGAGAGATAGGAGCGAAGGGAAGGCGAGGTTGGAAATGCGTAAATGGAAAGGAAGGAAGAGGGAGGAGAGACGAATAAGATAAAGGAAAGGAAAATAAATGGGAAAGATTAGTATCGAGTGAAAGAAGGTTAACGAAAACAGAAAGCATTTCAAAAGAGGACCAACGAAAACAGCAAGTTCAGATGAAAAGCCACAGAGGTCTGGAGGAATGAGGGAAAGCTTCTTCTGACATTTCCATGCCAGGTTTTTTTCCTGGAAAGTTGCCTTTTTTTTTTTCTCATGTGTTTGGTAACAGTGGAGACGGGGTATAATTTAGATACACCTATTTACTCCTGTATTGTGCATTTATCTGAAAATAAAAGGGAAATGAGAAAAACAAACTCACTATATCATCATCTTACCTTTTCACGAAGTAAATCGAACTTTCTCTCCGTTTCATAACCAATGTTTATTAATTCGCGTCTGCATTCATATATAATTTTCATATTGTTGCTATGACCTATACGGGAAGATCTTCATAATGTTGTAACCACATGCGTTTTTTAGAATTTCATTAGACAGTATATTTTCTTGATCCATGATTATAGGTTCTTTGTTTGTGAAAGAATATCTGCCAATTCTATTCCCGGAAAATTCTGTGCAGTAATACAACATTCGGATTACTTGCGCGGTCTCTGTGTTGACCTGTGACTTAATGCAAGTACTGAATATATTCAAATATGCTAATAATTGAAGTATTTTTTTTTATCTAAAACTTACCCATGCCTTACTTCTCTCTCTCTCTCTCTCTCTCTCTCTCTCTCTCTCTCTCTCTCTCTCTCTCTCTCTCTTACTTCTTGGTAGATGAGTTCGTGTGCAAGAAATGCAATCGGAGAAAAGTACACTCAAGAGAGACCTGAGGTAAAGAAAGGAAATAAAAAAGAGAGTTGTTAATAAATCTAAACCTGCAATTGCAATGCGTCTACCTCTCAGTAGGTCGCAGAAGAATGTTTTCGGAAGAAGAAAGAGGTCGTAATTAGTCGCGTAAAGGCAGCGTCACTGTGTCATTATTTATCTCCAGTGTTCCTCGTCTTCCTCCCCCTCTCCTTGTCTATCTCTCCTTGTCTCGTCGTTCCTCTTTTGTCTCGCAGCCTCCATCCAATCTGGCAGTCGTCGCCGTCGTCGACCGCTCTCGCTTATCGGTGGCCAGTTTTTTTCTTCAGTGAATTACCTTGTTCCCAACCATGTCACCACACACACCCCGGAGCCACCCTCGAGCTCTCCGCCAGGAAGACCGTCACGACCACGCTGGGTACGCACACAGGCATTCTCTCTCTCTCTCTCTCTCTCTCTCTCTCTCTCTTACACACACACACACACACACCAAACAAAATTCAGTTGTGGATTCGAGCCTGTTAACGTCTCGGTAAAAAAAAAAAAAAAAAGTGCAAATTATAATCTTCCAACGCCCTGTCTTGCTGACTCTTTCCCGAAAAAAAAACCGATGTGAACGTCAAAAGACTCCAATCGTTTTGATTTATAAATAAATGTCGAAATTGAAATTTCTGGAGACGACAATTGCTGATCTCTTGTGAAATCGCTCTGAGGGAAGGGCAGTGAAGTAACGAGAGTGGTCATTTTGCTGAAAGTACATTTCACATGAGTAATGACGCTCTGATGTCATTATTTGAGTTAGGTAAGTGAAGTGTTTCTTCATCCCCTTGCGAAATAGAAAGAAGGAATCCTTTTCACATGATACCTTTAACTCATCACATAGAACTGACATTCCTCTCTCTCTCTCTCTCTCTCTCTCTCTCTCTCTCTGTCTCTCTCTCTCTCCCGACTCTCTCTCTCTCTCTCTCTCCAATACATACATGCATGTATGAGATTTCTGATTCTATATATATATATATATATATATATATATATATATATATATATATATACATACATATATATATATATATATATATATATATATATATATATATATATAATATTTTTTTTTTTTTTTTTAAACTCGGCCATTGAAAAATTTTGTGGGTTTGCCTTTTGTTTCGTGGCATTCTTGGCTGTTTGTAGTACCTATTATTCCATTAAAACTTTAGGGCTGTTTTCATATGTTTTGGACTTTGACCTCGTTTACATTGTTTTTTGTTGCATTTCCACTGCTCTCTTCTGTCGCTCCTTTCAAGATATATACAGAGTTAACACGCAGAAGCATTATTTCACTTCAGAGACTTTTTAGAACCGAGTAAATTTAAAATAAGAGAATTATGTGTGTGTGTGTGTGTATGTGTATATGTTTGTTAGTTTGTTGCGTCATAAGACAGAAGTATGAAAAGTCCTACAGAAGTATAAAAAGTCCTACTCTCTTAAAATATGAGCAGCAGCTCAAAAAAGTAACAAAAGATCATCAGTTAGAGCAAATAGGTAATCTAAGGTACCCGATTTAATAACCGTTAGGTGGTAATCAAAGTACACAAACAAATATTCTCAAACAGTGTGTGTGTGTGTGTTGTTTCTTAGCTTTTTACTGTTGCTTACGACAATCTTGTCTCTACGTCCATAGTTTGAAATTCTCTTTCCGCTTCTGTTTTTCTTTACTCTTATACTCTAATCATCCTCAATGAGGCAGGCATATCGCTCTTCATGTGAGCAAGCTTTATCCTTCTCCCCTTTGCCCCACTTCTCCTGATTTCTTCAGCTCTGGTTTAGACAGAGCCTTTGGTTGCTCAAATATTTGCCCTTAACTTTCAAGTAGCGTATGCAATTCTAGAAAATAAGAACAAAGCCAGATAAACAGGTATTTCCCAAATGTTGTCAAGGTCATGGCCTACGTAAGCATAGTGCTTACAATAAAAACGTATAAACTGAATTGGGCCACACTATCTTCGCTACAAGATTTATGAAGTACGAAAAAGTAAGAACTAAAAATGCAGTAGATAATTAAGAACGATTTTTGAGCAAAGCACGCACATGCCGCCTGTTAAAGTGAGAAAAGAATCAGAACGTCATTGACTTATCACAATAAGCAATGTGAAACTGAAATATTTGACTGATTTTCTTGAATAATTGTGCTCAGATTTCTAAGTTTAACATTTTCCAGCTCTCTACTTTATTATTCACTTTACAAATGAAATCGGAGGAATTTCATACAATCATCGTTTTTTTGGTCCTGCCATATATCGGAAATAATATCATTAAGTCAAGTTGCTATCGTGGCTGGAAAACCAGGAATGCTACAAGGGCTTCGACAAGGAAAGCAGCCTGGTTCAGAAAAGGAAACTGAAAAGTAAAGAATAAAATGTGGAAGAGAAGCAACAAAGTAAAATAAATAAGACAAGTAAATAAACTAAGATGTGTGACTCACGTCATCCTACTCAACAATAAAACATTTGTGCTAAATTTGAACTCCCGAAGTTCCATCCACTGAACTACAGGATTGGGAAGATTATTCCACAATTCAGTCACAACGTGAATAGAGTATCTCGAAATTGTACAGTACTGAACCTAAGAGAAGAAAGGGCAAGACTTTTAAAATTAATCTCAGATCTAATACCACGTAGTAAATAGTGTAATCTTGGCAGCTCTGAATACCAAGGATACAATTCTGGAGTATCTTATATAGCATGCACAACGAAATAATTGAACGACTGCAGCAGAGATTAATATCAAGAAGATTAGAGACAAGGAATTTAATAGAACAAAGGTTTTTTGTTCAACAGTTTGCGGTGCAAGAAAGTGGCTGAAGACCAGACTGACGAACAATATGAAAAACATGGAAGAAGATAATCATAACAGTTCCTCAGAATGAACAGGTCTCCAAAAATCTTGAATGACTTTCTCAGTATGTCTGCTATCTTGTGCAGTTACAGAAGAGATAGACGGATATGTTTCGCAAAAGTAAATTTGAAATCAAGAATGATACCTAGAATTTTAATTCAGCCTGGGCTTTCAGTATTTTGCCAACAGACAATCAATAACTTTACTTAACATAGGACTGATAGAAATTGGGTAGTAGCCACAGTTACCTAATGGAATAACATTACCCACTCTCTGACAAATGCAAAAAGAACCCTTCCTGGTTAGCTTTACGAAAAATAACAGACAATACACTTTAAGCATCAACGGTCCAGGCTGCGTAAAAGATTCTTAAATTCAGGGGAACAACAAGCACTTCAGCAAAAGGGTGTCTTTTCCTCTAGACAGTGAGTGACAAAACCGCTTGATTTAAGCAAAAGAAGACCAATTAATTATACACCAGATTGTATTCATTTCTAACTGAAAACAAAATTACCCGATCTCAAAGGTTATAAGCCTCCTATTTATCCACGTAAGCACATCCAGAATAGTAGCCAAATTCATTTCTATGTACTCTCTTGCTAGTTATTTTTTTATTGACTCAATGTTGGGTTTTATTTCATACCATAATTGTAGTTTAAGTTTCAATGCCAACTTCTAATTTAGTTTCACTATTTATCTTGTACATTCTAAGCGACAGATGTAGTACAAGTAAGAGAAGCTGTTACTAGGTATCAGAGATTCGCTGTTATTCACATCTTGCTTTTCATTTACATCACCAGATTGCTTAATATATCATTTGTTTCATCGCAATTTCGCCTTTAATTGTTCATAGTATTCAACAGATCGAAAAATAGATCACAGAGTTTGATGTTCACTCGTATTCTAACGTGGAAAACTCCTATAAGATCACACAATCAATACAGTTCTTGATAAAATTGTTTTAAGATTTCATGAAATTTTATCTGAAATGTTCATGTAAATTGTTACTAATTAACTCTCACCCCCGGCGCTTCTCTCTCTCTCTCTCTCTGAAAACAGGACTCTCAGGCCGAATTCCTGGAAAAAGGTGTTTTGTCTGGAAAAGACTCAGCTCCTTAAATTCTTACGAAGTCCTAAATCCGAGTCAGTAACTGTAGAAATTTTTTGAGAAATGCGTGCTCTGAATACTGAATTCCTAGTTGATATCTGATCCTGTTTTAGACGAGTTTATCTAATAAAGCGTTTTAGGGTGGTGTACACCGTTGACATAATATGGTCCAGTGAGTGTTTTTTTTTTTTTTTTAGCTTTTATTTCCTGAGGAATCCAGATCTCTTAGGTTCAGAAAACACTTACACTTTTGGCGAAGAGAGTTTTCTTGTTCAACACAATTTTATTCTCTATGGAAGAAGAAAAATATATAGTATAAACTGATGTACGGATTAAGACAAGTTTTATTATGTAAGGGATGACATTCATGAAAATGTGCTCCTGGAATGAAAGAAGTCACCTAAACCTTAGAATGTACTATATGACAGTTAATTCTGATAGGCCAAGTGAGAAACGTGTTTTTCTTTTTTTTCGGTGGGACGTCGATTGTGTTGACCACACAGGGGCTCTGAGTCTACCAAAGCTCGTAGAACAACTCGTTGAAAAAGACAGATGATATCTTCGGTATGTTCATCGCTCACTTATCGCTGCTCAACGAAGGATTAACGACTTGTGAGTGATGGGTTAGACCGTGGCTCAAGAAGCAGAGACGGTCTTCAGTGTCTTCTCTCGACTTCCCACTATCATCTTTCTTTTGTATCTTTTATATTTTTTTTTCTTGTCTTCTTTGGAAGAACTGATGTTTTCTGATAACCTAAGGGAATAAGAGTGACTGTATAAGTAAAATGAAAATATGAATTAAGGGGAAAGTATGGCTTTTAAAAAACATGAAGGTAACGGGAAAAAAGCTACCGAAATGGAAAGTTAGAGAGCATATGCAGACGAGGTGCAAGATCAAAACCTTATCTTGATTATTTAAGAAGGAAATGAGAGAGAGAGAGAGAGAGAGAGAGAGAGAGAGAGAGAGAGAGAGAGAGAGAGAGTACAAACTTGAATCAAAAGACGCTAAGTAATAGATTCGGATTAGTATCTAAAATAAGCATACGTAATCAGAAATGAAAGGCAGGCATAATTTGACCGAGCGTACAAACATAGCTCATTGAGGCTCAAGATAGCAGCGCTGGGAAAGTTTGTGAGGCTGAATGTAAGTTGAGTCCATGGCTATAAATTCTTCCGCCTTGCGTTGGGATTGAACAAGTTGAACGAGTTCATATAAATTAGGGTTTTGCTAGATGCCGAAGTAAGATGTTTTGTTGCCTTGGACTGGGTAATTACTGGGGATCGTACCTCGTTACTTTGAGATTTTTCTTCCCAATTTGTTTTACTTCATGAAAGGAATAAATGTTACATTTGACATCAGTAATACTAGTTTTAGCTCTTCTTGACCTTCTCTCTTTGCCATGAATTCTATAAGATATCTCTTATTGTAATTTTGAAAACTATATTTCAAATGCAGCAGCGAAATCGACCAATTGCGAAATGTTGCTTTCATCACTTTTTTTTTTTTAATCGGTCACTATTTTTGTTCGACAAAGAAGCGATTATCAGAATCGTCAGCCTTTTCTTACAGAATTACAACTACGTGAATTTCTCGCAACGAAGTAAAGTGCTTAATATATTATATAATAATATCAATAATAAGCCAAGAACCGAGAAGTGGGTCCTCGAGTGATCTACAGCAACAACCACCAGGCAATAAAAATCACTAATTAGACTTTCAACCATCGTCCCAATGACTTAAGCCTGTCCTGCGCGAACCCCACCCCCTCCCGAGCGTAGAGCACCCCACCCCTCATCCCGCAGCCCATTCCGTCCTCCCTCTTACCCATCAGTGCTACGTCTTCAGACGTGCTGTACCTACCATACTCCTAATGACCCTCTCTACAGGTTCCCAGATAGGGCTTATATGCAGTTGTTTGAAAGGATCAAGTTTACAAGGTCGGAGATGCAGTAAAACTTGGGCCTTGAGCAGAATCTGCATGCAGTTTATGGTACAGCATCGCTACTGACTCCGTTGACATTGCGGTTTTTCTGGCACTGTCTTCTGTTTTTTGTTGCTGTTTTTGCTGTGATGGAAAGATGCATGTTTATAAGATCTATAGGTTATCATGAACATATTCAGAGCTTTTCACAGATATTAGGCTACTGCTATTATTTTATTCAGCGAGCCCTGAGTTTTATGATGGCTGCTAAAATATGAGTTAGAACCACGCAGGATATCATATTCTTTTCTGATTATCCTTGGAATTCTGTAGCTTTATTTATTTTTCAACTCAAGTTATTGTGTTTTGTTTTCCTTGCCTAAACAACATCTTCGCTTACTGATACCTGAAAATTTTCTCCTGTAGTTAAATGCAAAGGTCAGGAGGACGAGCAGTTAAATGTCCTTACTAGCTTAGGCCACAAGGAACAGAAAACAAAGAAATTGGTCTACGAAAAACCAACACAAAAGTAACTGTAACGGTTAATCAATAACTGCCGCGTAAAGTATGAGCACCATGTTCATAGGAAACCCTCCAGATTATGTGCACCATATACTTCTACATAGAAAGCACATCATTAGCACGTTAATGTCCCCTTACGCAAAGTATCTCACACTTCTATTTTGCATGCATTCATGTGTTTCCTGGAGCTATGTTCCATGCAAAATCTCAACAATAGAAAGTGGAACTCACATAAAGGTAGATCAGAGAGAGAAGGAGATACGAAGTTAGAAAGCCGTTAAGAGATAATGAGCAGTTTCAAAGAAACCGTGAATGTAAAACAAATCCACGGGCAGGATATTATTGGCCATGTTGAAGGAAAGCAAATAGTAGGATCCAACGATGAATGCATCAAACCAGCAGACGGCAGGAAAATAAGAATAACTTGTCTCTAGCGAAAATCTAAAGAGAAAAGAAGTTAAAGAAAAGAAGATAAAGTAATGTGAATCTTACAAAAGTCTAAGTACAGCCCGTTGCTAGGTAACCAGTTGGTTCTTAGCCACGTAAAATAAGTCTAATCCTTCGGGCCAGCCCTAGGAGAGCTGTTAATCAGCTCAGTGGTCTGGTTAAACTAAGGTATACTTAACTTTTCTTCATACAGGTTACACATCCCGGTTTTGATCAGACTAAACATTGCTTAACTAGTTAGTAACCGGTTGCGAAAAGGAGTGTATTTGTTGTGTAGGCTACGCGGGCATGGTAAGAATAATCGACTTACATATCTGACGGGCGCTTTTGCAGGCAAGTGAAAGAGATGGAGCGAGGAGAGGAATTGTTTAGGTTTAGGTTATTAAGTATTTTGATCTTGCCCTTTTCCATTGATGGTAGAGATCTTTTCAATGATTCAGTATTTATAAGGCATATTTAATCCAAAAATATTGGAAAATTACAAACATTAACTTGAAAGCCATGTAAGCAATATTAAGTTGCAAAGTACTGCACTATAATAATGAATGAATTTCTTTGACATGCACTACAGTTCTTACGGCTGTCAGTTCTAATTTGCGACAAAGACTGATCCTCCATTATTCATCTTTGCTGGCTGCGTGAAGCCATCTGAACAATTTTCCCCCAGTTACCAAATGATGCTTTGGGTTGCTGGTTTTTTAGTTTTCTGTAAAAGAAAACTATTGAGATGGCTATTTGTCTGTCCATCCACCCTCCAGTCATCAAACATACCAAATTGCAGCCCTCCAGCCTCAGTAGTTTTTATTTTTTTTAAGGTTAAAGTTAGTCATGATCGTGCGTCTGGCACCGCTATAGGTACCAACAACACAGGCCACCACCGAAAGTTTCATCGGCCGCGGCTGAGAGTTTCATACATCATTATACGCTGTACAGAAAACTTGATTGCGCCGAAGAAACTTCGGCGCATTTTTTACTTGTTGAAAGTCACTTCCACTTTCACGCTCTCTAGAAACTGGTAAAAAATCTAAAATAAAAATGGTAAACATGGGAAGAGATATTACGACTGCCTTTTTATCTGTTCTTTAACGCGGTGTCTAAATAAAGCACTGCCATCCTAAAAGAGTACTGATGGATCCCCTAAAATTGAATGTGAGAGTCAAGCATCATATTATGACCGTTCCAGCAACAATGTTATTATTATGATATCGCTGGTAACGGACCCAAGCGCAGACACGCAACTCTTAGTAGTAACGAAGGGTGTCTCTTCCTAGTTTTGAACGCAACGACGAGGTTTTTTCTTATTTTGCATCTAATGGACAAAACTTAAAAAAAAAAAAAAGGTTCAGATAACATTCCCAACTCTCTGTCCATTATGATTTACTATTACCTCTCTTTGTTTCATCTCATCACTTAGTCTCTTAAGTGTTTCACCCCTTTTTAGGGAACCTGTGATTAACAAAGACTAACTCCGTCTTTTTTTACATTTCTTTATATCATGTTACGGAGGTGAAAGTCTATTGCATTAAAGGTTTCTTAGTTTCTCAATATGCATTAAAAGAATTACGCAGAAATGATAAATTTTGAATGAATGAGAAATCACCAAGAGGAAATCTGGAATACATCTGTAGTATGAAAAACTTCATTAGGAATATTGATTGTCAAGAGAAGCGAGCTGAAAAAACTGCGTGGGCGAAGGAACGGGAGGAATGCGAAAAAAAAAGGAATGAGCGAGAGGAAGAACCCGAAGAGGACAAGGGAGATTGAGAGGAGGTGTCCTGGGATGGGACTGGGGCTTAATATCCTTAGGGACGTGGATTTTGGACGGGGAGGTCGGTATATGTTTGGGAAGTGGATGGCGGGGCTAGTGTTGGTAGCCGCAGACAAGGCGGCCTACCGGACAGTACCATAAATTAAGGTTCATTCACTCATTAGCGAGAACACCAGCTGAGTCCAGCACGATAGTCATCTCGTGCTGTCCTCCTCCTCCTCCTCCTCCTCTTCCTCCTCATCTTCCTTCGCCACCTCCTCTCTCCCCGTCCCCTCTCTCGGCTTTACAACACCCAGCTCCCAACGTCTTTTTTTCTTTTCCTTTCCATTGAAACAATCTATGACTGACATTATTATTTGCTACTTGATGTGGCTGTCATTATTGTTCATTTTGTTTCTTTTGTCCGTTTCCGTAACGCTTCTTCCAATGCTTGTTTCGATTTAAGCTATTTCTTTTGAGGTGATATGGCTTTCCCTTTCTCAAATTCTTCCCTCGTAGTTTAGAAATATCTTTATTTCTTATTCATGCTATCTACTTTCTCCTTATTCTTGTTTTCTTCCATTAACCGATTAGTTTGCGTCACTGCCATTGACTCCTTGCGTCAAAGACCTCAGTGTAAGAAGTGCAGCAACATTATCGTTTTGAAAGAACCGATTTCCTTCTGAGCTTTCTATCTGTCTCATTTCTAATGCTTCGAGATGGACTGCTCATTTTTTTAATGTACAGATTCGTCGTCACAGAAATCTTCCATTGCTCTCTTGATGCCGCGACTTCGCTAATTTAGATCAGTTTGGTATTTCTTTTTTTCCGAAACAATTGCAAGTGTTGTTGTTGTGTATTCCTGTCTTTGATTTTGCCACTAATCATTACCTTATTATTATTTATAAAAGTACGACCTTTCTGATCTTGCTTATTTTTCTAAGGGAAAATATGCATAGGAATTTTCTCCTAGCGAAAGTTCAGAACAAAAACAGAATGGTTATGAAAATATTTTCTTAGTAACGTTTACAACTATATCCTAATGACACCACCTTCCTTTTTTTTATTTTTTTTTTTTAGTACACCGCGCGCTTGAAACGGGTCTGTTTCATCTTGATCCCTATGGCAGAAATTGACATGAACGATTTTCGACTTACTTCTTGATAGGGTCAGAGACCTGATTGGATTAAGTATTTTTCTCTGTACATAAACTAGCGTTCTAACTTACACGATCATCGACATCCAGTGTATTATTATTTTTTTGCAAGTGGCAACCACAAATATGATTCACGTAATAGAAACACGCTGGTAAATAACTCTCACATCGCAGCCTTGCATTTTTCTCTAAATTTGATGTGGTAAAGACTGGATGTGAAAGATAATGGATTTGTGACTGTCTGCTTCTTTTAAGACAAATAATTGATTAATTTTCTACAAAAACTCGGGAAAGAACGTAATTATTCTTCTCATTCCAAGCAGAGAGAGAGAGAGAGAGAGAGAGAGAGAGAGAGAGAGAGAGAGAGAGAGAGAATATACTTTTAAGTGCTGTACTGCCATGCTGACCATGCAGTTATCGTAAATCGATGTAAAATAAGTATGTGGTCAATCTTAAGTTGGCAGATGGTTTGTTCCAAATCCTTGACATATGTCACCATGGGAGAGATGATATGGTGATATCACCTCAAAAGCAGCGCTAATCGCCGATGAAATTAGCTGCAACCATTATTTTAGCATTAGTATTCAGCATCAAGGCTATCAGCTCCATACCCTATTCCAACATCAGATTTGGCTCAGATAGTATATATAAACATAGTGTTCTCGTGAATTCACATTACTTCTTAAATACCTATTTTCCTGGATTTAGGCTGTTAGGCTGTTTCATCGCTGGAAAATATAGTGGGGGAGTTGCACCGTATCTAAAAGTATATGTCTGATTCAATTAAAACTCCATCTACTGTGAGGGAAAGGATCATTGCATTCAAGAATGGCTTCTGGTGTATGGGAGAAATTATTATATCCCTACTAAAATAATAGCTAAGGCGTTTTTAAGATTCCAGAGCCTCATCAGCTTTGTGCTAGTAAGGCATCAAGGATTATTATTATTATTATTATTATTATTATTATTATTATTATTATTATTATTATTATTATTATTATTATTATTCAGAAAATGAACACTGTTCATATGGAACAGGCCCAAGCTTCCAAAGAATATGATGTTCATTAGGGAGAAGTAAAAGGAGGTAAAGGGAAATGCAGAAAGAAGAGATCTCACTTATTAAAAAAGAAAAACTAAATTAATAGATTAATAAATATATTAATCTGTATTAAAATGCAAGAACAGTATTAGGGTAGTAATGCATTGCGTCTTCGCTTGAACATTTGAAGTTCCATTTGCAAGACATCCTCAGGGAGACCGTTCCACAATCCAATTGCTTGAGGAATAAAGGACCTCTGGAACTGAGAAGTTTGACAGCGAGGCACATTTACTGCATATTGGTGCTGCTGTTCAGCAAATCTGGTTACTCTCGTCAGGGGAAGGGGATCAGGGATAATTTGTGAATGTGAAAGATCTTCGTTAAAATAAAATTTATGAAAAATTGAAAAACAAGAGACCATCCGTCGATGGTTCTAGTCATAACTACTAATATTAAGGCCTGTCCACACTAGGAAACATTGTTTGGAAACAAAATTTGCAAACTGTTTGAAAACAGTTTCTTGGAAACTGTTTGTTAAAGAGTTTGGAAACCGTTTCCAAACAGCTTGGAAACTGTTTGCAAACAATGTTTCCTGTCCAGACCTCAGTTGTCGTCAGGATGCCTGCTGGTGCAGTAGCCTCTGTATTTTACTTGGCAGTTTTAATGCACTCAAGGAGGGATAAGAGAGAGAAAAAGAGACGGATGAGGAAGTTTTTAGGGAAAGGAGCGTGTCATGCTGACTAGCTTCTGGCATGTATGTATATGTACATATACATATATACATATGTATAAGTATGAATGTTTAAGTGTATATATGTAATTATATATACACATACATATATACACATATACATACATACATACATATATATATATATGTGTGTGTGTGCATTATACATGTGTATATACACATATACACACAGAAACACTAAATGTTTTCCATTCTGGATGGGAAACAAATATACAGTAAAAAGTGTTTCTAAACTGTTTCCAAACAGTTTCCAAACTGTTTGCAAACTTGGTTTCCAAACAATTTCCAAACTGTTTGCAACTGTTTCCAAACTGTTTGCAAACAGTTTGCAAACTTTGTTTCCAAACAATGTTTCCTAGTGTGGAGGAAACAGAAACATACCACCACGAACCACTCTATCTAAAAGAGATAAATATTTGGCAGAACAGACATCCACATCGGAGAACAATTTCTAGTAAAGGAAGGATAAATGACCCAAAACAGGTTGCACTGGTTTGATCACGGTTATGAATATATGAGTACTTTCGTACAATGCCCAACTTTCTTGCGTACCACTTTCATTAGATGTTTCTCAAAAATAAGATGTGAGTCAAAAGTTATACCTAGAATAGTTAAAGCAGAGTCCCATCCATCTGAAGGGGAGGATGGGGTGGGGAATCTGTACGAGATCTGCTTTCGTTTTATCGGATTTCAGCCTAATATCCCACCGACTATATCATTCACTGATCCGGTCCATGTCCCGATTGAGGCTGAGGGCAGCTTCATTTCTCATCAGTGTTGCATCATCAGCATACTGAAAAATCTTGTTTTCCAGGCCAACAACCATATCACTTGTATACACTAAAAATTGCAGTGGACCAAAAACACTGCTCGTAGATCTCCAAATACAATAGGTCTTGGTTCACTAAAGATCCCATCAACAGCAACTCACTGCTGCCTACCTGTGGGGAAATCTTGAAGTAATCCTAAAACATATCCATCCATTCCAAGATTCTGAGGTTTATAAATAAGTGCCTTGTGATTTTCTAAATTGAAAACAGCACTAAAATCTATCTGAATTACTCTTGCAAATGGCATGCCAAGTCTGAAAGAGCATCACATTATACCTAACTGCTTCCTATATGCATACTGACTATCAGCTAACAATCCTTTAGATTCCACATACTTATATAATGGCTTACATAAGTTTTTCAGCGACTTTGGAGAGCATAGTTACTGCAGTCTGCAGATATGCTACTCTTTGGGACAGGCATTATTTCCTCTCCCATGTGCTCTGGACAATTTGCAGTCTACCATTCTTAGGTAGGCAACACAGTTAGCTGGGCCGTGATTTCATGCCCAACCAGCAAACTTCGCTCGCTGACCTCTCTCTCTCTCTCTCCCTCTCTCTCTCTTGATTGATCGATAGCATTAGCAATCGTGCGAGAATTTAGAGTAACATCCCACAATTCCCAAAATCGTCCTTTGAGAAAATTTAGCATTCCCATACCTCATTTCATTCAGGACCACGTGAGCCCAGAAATCTTGCACATAAGAGAATCGCTTCTTTAATCATTACTACCACAAGCACAAGCGAAGCGCACATGTAAAATTCATCTCCCTTTAGCACATGTCATAAAGTCCATGAAACTGAGCGAAATCCTTTATTTATTAAAACGCTTCAGTAGGTGATGGGAGAACGAATTCCCAAAATTGTCCGTCAGTTTCATAAAAAGTCGAGCGCACCCTTTTCGTTCAGACAGTCACGTGGTTTTGCACGTGCTGAGCCAGTCAAAATATTGGCAGTCATCACGCGACTACAAGTAAAGCAAACACACGACCCTCGTGATCTCGTGGTTGTCAGCTCCATATAGAGCATAGTTTCTTTTGCACACGTGATCTAGGCAAATATAACTTTGCCTCTTGCATGGTAGATTTAAGATTTTGTACTCATCATATTCTTGCGTACTTCGAAATAAGCACTTTTCCTCATCACCTTCTATGCAATTATCCCTTGCTGAGAAGCCAGCTAAATTGATTCAATCATGCATCTAATTGTGTGTCCTCCAACACAGGGCAATCTCACGTAATAAATTTTAGTGTAAGCCTTCCATTCCCCTCACCGGTGCCCAGGCGTCTCTCATTAAACCAAACCCTCTCCTAAGACTTATGCTAACCATTTTTTTAAATATTTTACTACATTGGGCACATCTGACAAACCCTAAGTTTTACAGAACACCCTGAGTTCTTCGGAAGAAAATAAAAGCGTTCATCATTTACAAACCCTTGAGTTCTTCAGAACAAAATAAAAGCATTCATCATGCACAAAACCTTAAGTTCTTCGGAACAAAATAAAAACATTCATCACGAACAAACCCTTGAGTTCTTCAGAACAAAATGAAAGCATTGATCATGCACAAACCTTTCAGTTCTTTGGAACAAAATAAAATGTTCATCATGCAGAAACACTTGAGTTCTTCAGAACAAAATAAAAGTGTTCATCATGCAGAAACACTTGAGTTCTTCTGAAAAAAATAAGTGTTCATCATGCACAAACCCTTGAGTTCTTCAGAACAAAATAAAAGCGTTCACCACACACAAACTCTTGAGTTCTTTGAAACAAAATAAAAACATTCATCATGCACAAAACCTTGAGTTCTTTGGAACAAAACTGAATTTTTCATCACGAACAAACACTTGAGTTCTATGGAACAGACTCGAATCGTTCATCACAAACAAACCCTTCGTTCTACAGAGCAAACCCTGAATAATTTATCAAGAACAAAGCCTAAGTTCTACAGAACAAGACATAAGTCATTTATCAAGAACAAACCCTGCGTTCTGCAGAACAACACTTGAAGTCAAGAGCCACATCCAAGCCGAGCCCTTTTTCTAACTGGCCCCCCAGGACTTCGACATCATGCAAACCAAGGATTTCAAATAGTTCTCGAGCATTGGAAAGGGGATTGGATTGGCTGGGAAGGACCTGCAGCATTGGGTCCAAGAGAGGGACAACACCGCAAAGAAGGAGGGGAAAAGGAAGAATGGACAGAAAGGAGAAGGCAGCCAGGGAAGAACGAGGAAGAAGGAGAAGGAAGCCAAGGAAGAACGAGAAAGAAAAGAGAAGGAAGTCAGGGAAGAACGAGAGAGAGCAGAGAAGGAAGCAAGGGAGGAACGAGAAAGAAAGGAGAGAGAAGCAGAGAAATACAAGCAAAGGGCCCATGAGCTGTAGCTAGCCAAACTCAGTGCCAGAAAACCTGCTATGACCTCTCCCCAGGCGACTGTCAGCAGTGTTAACACCCTGATCCAGCCATGGAACGGAGACGAACCTGAGGCCTGGCTCGACAACATCGAGAAGGTCCTCTTGACCTGCACACCCTCTCCTGCCGAAGTGGCACTGATCTTGGGAAAGCATCTGGATGGAAAGGGTGATGCCACCTTCTGTTCCCTCATCCCGTATGAGCGGGAAACCTCACAGGTGTTCATCAGGCCATCAAGAAGGCCTACAAAATTATCCCCAATTGCTGGAGACAATGTTGGTGAGGTCAGACGAAAGGGGCTGGCCAAACCTTGTCCAAATGGGCGTACCACAAGACCAGGGCCTTTAAGAGGTAGCTAGAATCTCTGAGTGCCACTACTTTGAAAGACGTCCTCAAGCGTTTCCAAATCGAGGATTTGCCCTTGCCACCTACATTTTTACTCAAGCCCCCAAGATGTTTGCCAAGTGCTGTCACCTAGGGGACGGCTGGGACACATACCATCCTCACATCAGCTCTCTAGGTCATAAGATCTGTCCCCCTGCTCACTCCTCTGGTCAGCCTATGCCCAAGAATGGTCACCTTCAAAAGAAGCCCAGGTGTGGCCATTGTAAAAGATTAGGGACCTCCACTGAACAGTGCTGCTTGAAGGCCGAATCAGACAGAAACTCCCTCTAAGTCCCCAAATGGGACCACACCCAAATGAGCCATGTCTGGCTCTGGGATGAACAACAAAGGGCCTGCTCTCTCCACTGGGACAGTGCCAAGCAAAGATTACAGTGCTTTGGCAGTTATAAATCCAAAATCCATAGGCCCTCCAGCCGAAGGTCCCATATCTGTGGCACCTCCTCAAGATAGCTACCCTGCACACCAGGTCACAGCATTCGATGACACTGGTGCACAAATCTCCATCATAAGGGAAGATAAGTTCTCCCATGGGGACACCATTAGCAGGCATCAACTTATCACAATCAAGGGTATGAATTGCATGAAGATGTTTCTCTCCACCATCAAATTGAAGGTCACAAGACCTCACAGATCTAAAATCTGCACTCATGCAGTAGTCACTTACCTTCCTTGAGGCTATGACCTCCTCCTGGGACAGAATTTCCAGTCCCCTCTTAATTTACAAAAATCCAGAGGTCCCAACCCCTCCAAATCTCAATCAAGCACTAAGGGTCCTCCAGGACCTACCTTAAAACTGCTGCCAGTGCCATTTGAGTGCCTGAGCAGTGCCAAGCTCCATCCATCTTGAGCGGTGAGACTTTAACAAATTCAATTGTAGTGTCAGGCCCTGCCCCAGTGCCAGTGTCAAGGTGCACCCTGAATCTCCCTCTGGAGATCCCAAACTTGACTCTAAATCTCTGCCAGTGCCACTTAAGTGTCCGGGATAGTACCACGTTTCATCCATCGCAGACATCAAAGAAATTCCAAAGTTAATTCCTGGACCTGGACTTGCTTTAGTGCTAGTGCTTCAAGAGATCCCAGTCCGGATCGCCTCTCTCCCCCTAGCTTTTCACCATCACCAGTGCCGGTATGAGAGCCAACCCAAAGTATACTCGGGTCCCCTCCAGATTCCTCTGACCACAGCGGAAGCTCACCCAAAGTTGCGGTCTCACAACCTGTACCTGAGCTGGTCATTGTGACCTGCAAGCCTCTCACGCCCACCAAGACCTCTTCCCCTCTTTCCTAGTTCTCTGCAGACTCCATTATGAGTGAGGATTCTGCCATATCTCAATTGGCCAATGAACTCAAGGGACTGCGACGACTCGTGGTAGAGCTTGCAAAGAATACCCCTGCTTCGGCTGTCAAAGAAGTTGGTACAGGTGGCACTCACATATCTTCCTTGGACTCGGTCCACTAAGTCCCCCTACCAAGTCAAACCATCGACCTAAAAGAGGTCCACAGAAGAAAGGTCACGGGCGTAGAAAACTCCAGGTATCCTAAAGAGAGCCATTGAGCTACCCTGGCACTAGTGCTAATCTGGCACAGTGCCTCACCTTTATCTTACAAAGAACTTTGGCACCTCTGTCCAGGAGAGGATTCCAGGCTTCTTCCCCTGTTTACTTTCCTCATAGCTTTGTAATTTAATTTCTCCTTGTAATATGTCCTTTTACCACTTCGATCATTTTTTCTCTTTTTCCAAATCTCGTAATTTAATATTTTTCTCAGCAACCTTGCCCGTTCATGAATCCCTTTGTAAAACCTTATAACGGCTCCTCACTTTTACTTTGTCTCCCCCTCTGCCAATGCAGTGTGCAAATTGCCAGATATTCCAGTAATATAAGTCCTTTGGCCTACCTTTCATGCCTACAAAAGCACGGTACATTGTAAATTTTATATAACGGGACCATTAGGCCCTTATCACATGGGTGCCAACCTGGCACAATGCCATTACCTTAGATATTGGAAGATGCTCCTGCCAGAGGAGTCGTGTCCTCTGACTACCGTCACCACATCCACTGGCCCCTACCGGTGTAATTTGCGGTCCTTTGTGCTAAAGAACGAACCTAGCCATTTTTCATAGGCTAAGGAATATAATACTTGCATATTGATCAAAAATTTTCTTTAATAGTCATTACTTACTCTTGCACCTGTCATTTATTTGCAAGAATATGTAATTAAATGCATAACTGTACATCACGTACGTAGATGAATGCCACGAGGCACCCGCAATGTTAGTGCCACGTCTGACACAGTGCCGCCGTATACAAGTATCGTGGCATCACCTAATATAAGTCCACGCATACTTCATTGTAATGCCTCATCAAGGCAACCTCACTTCATCACTTGGGATTTGCAGACTAACACTATCGTTAAGTGCATGAATAATTTTAGAACACACCTTACAAGTGACATTCTAACCCTATTTTATGTTGTTATTCTAATTCATGATATGATAAGACGTCAAATACTTTTTTTTTGAGTTTGATATAATGCTGCCATAGAATAACAACAGCCCTATAATCTGAGATAACGTACGTTTATAAGTGATAAAGAATAATTTGCAATTGGTTGACTCACAATTAATAATTTCAATAATTTAGTAAGATTAAAAGGGGGAAGTAAGAAGAGATAATAGCTTATTTAGTCAAGCTGACTTATTCGTAGATATTCCCACCCAATTTAAGGTGTGGAATGTCAACTTGAATGGGGAGGTATACGTAGGTATGTCACCCTGCCCTCTAAGAGTGCATTGATGCACCTTATAAACTTAATTCATGGTTATTCAATTGAAACAAGGGTAGTCGCATTAATAACACCACTGACTAGCAAAGACAGGTTGTGGGAAAACATCGCCCCTTCCTGGAAAATCTCTCATTTTCCTCACCCCTTAAATAATCTTTCAATCCTCTTCCTTGACCTAGTGACTGCTCGAGCCTTTCTTCCGGGTAATGCCTTCTGGAGACCAAAGGGAAAGTGTGGGCAGCTCCATTTCCCACATGGTTCCCACATGGTTCCCACATGGTCCAAAGGTATAGAAAACAGACTGCCAATCAAGTGACATCGCCATCTGGGAGGAAGAGAATCGTAATCCTTACGAAGTTATATAAAGGGCCAAGAACAACCTGCTCCCTCAGAACTCAGGTAGGCAGAGAAACGTCCGGCTACGTAACCCAGAACTTGCCCCTTTCTCACCCACTCCATCAGACCCTTGATCCTTCCCACGTGGCTGCTTTGGGCCTGAGTCTTTCTTTGTGTTGAAAGCCCCTAATTCTTGCCTCCATGCTGGTGCTGAAGACGAGGTTCCCTGTCTCCGAAGAAAAGGTAAAGTATCAGAAGCGAGATTTTGAATCAGTCACAAAACTAATTTATTTTCTTTTCTGAAGTGCAAATTTTCACAAGACCTGATTTGTTTAATGCAGTGAGTAAATATCCAAGGTTTCACACGTGACTACCAGTGCCTTGAATCGGGTTACTTTGGCACCGTCCGTGCAACCCCCTCGATTCCTTAATTACCTTACCTATTTTACGTAAGTAACCAAATGCTTTCACGATTGCAGATGGAGTTGCTAGCTGTTGAATCAGCTGTTCACTTTGTGCTTGTGCCGTGGTCATAGCCACTACCCCTCACCCAATGGTGTTCTACAAAGTGGATTTTTCCCATTTCTGTTATTGTGTAAATTGTTGTAAATTTAGTCTTTTGACAGGCATCTGTTTTACCTGTCTGCTTTTTGACATTCCCCATTCTTCTGATTTAATTGTTAAATGTAAATAAATTTTTTTTCAATAGTCATTACTTACTCTTGCATCTGTCATTTATTTGCAAGAATGTGTAATTAAATGCCTGTCAAGAAAAACTGCTTACTTTACAATAGAAAAAAATGCAAAAACACAAGAAACCACATAGAAAATCACACCTGGAAAGAACCGTAGGCAGAGAAAGCCCAAGGTCACAAGGTAGGGGTCACACAGGAGAAGGAGGATAATCACAGGAAGAAGGGCTTTAATACAGTCCCCCACACACATAAATACAGCTGGACTACGTGTCCGGTCATTTGATGGATACTTGACGAAGAGGACTGTTAGTCCTGGGAAGTTTGTAACTTTCACTGAATAAATTTCTGCTAGATACCATGCAGTTTCACTGAGGTCCTGTTAGTAATTGTATTAATGCACAGATAAGTGTGTAAGTGATAAAGTTAATATATATATATATATATATATATATATATATATATATATATATATATATATATATATATATATATATATATATATATATATATATATTGTTACATGGGTGGGTCAGTTAATTAGTTTAATGCTTATTTAGCTGGATTTATATTGCCTCAACTTACCCAACCCAAGACCCACATAGTTCTGCCATTTAAGGTGCAAAATAAATCTCTAAAAGACAGATACTGAATAGAGGTTTATTGCATAACCGCATGGATTAATTCAACACAATTAGTGGAAAACTAGTTCAACAATAAAGTAAAATAAAAGGAAATCGATTATTTACAGGACCTAACAGCAGCTCAAAATATTAGTCCTAGTCAAGACAAAATACCTCAATGCTAAATGGAAATGACCACAACTGATTTAATATGCCTCTTCAAACGCTTTTATAAGGCAGTTGAATGCAGTGAACATCGAAATGAGGCTTCTTGGCAGTGATGATGTGGATTCTCCAAGCAAGAAGGTATGTCCAGGCTCAAGGTATACACTCTTCTGGAAAAGACGTAACCAGATAACAACCTTGCGCTCCGGAAACTTGTCATTACTTAATCACAAGAGATTGGGCTTGGACACGGATCTGGTCTGAAAAGGACAAAAAACTTACCAGTACACAGGTCAAAGGAGACTAACCTGTAGGAACAGTATCTCTAAGGACTGTCTTAGCAAAACCTATCCTTTATTTATGGCCCTCTGAGCTAATATTCCCACCCGTCGGCCAGTTGCCTAAGTTAGTTTGAAAACAACACCTGGGTTTCCCGCCTTGACTCCCACTCATGCGAGCAGCCTACATTGTCTGCCTTTACTTTAATAAAACTTAATTTATTAATATACTAAGAGGCAAGGACGGGAGGTCAAACAGCAAACATTTCTATATATATATATATATATATATATATATATATATATATATATATATATATATATATATATACACATATAACAAGAAAATAATATAATATATACATATATATGTGCTTCTGTTGACAGAAACAGTGAATTGTGTACCTGACAAATAGTCAGCTGCATTGGATTTCGACCTTTTTTGCGTTATCGCAATTCTTGTTGAGAATCAGAAGGCTAACATCGTCTAGACACCCTCATTTTGGATAAAAGAAATAACATATATATACCCCCCCATATATTTTTTTGAATTTACCCTACTGTATTGCTTAACTCTTAATAATTTAGAAAATTTTCCATTTTACTAGGGGGTTAGGTATAGCCACAGTATATGGAACGACAGATAATTTTTAGGGAGTGTTCTTGCTGTCTCCTACTTAATGAGTTGCCAGGGAAAACACCTGTAAAAGTCAATAACTGTTCCGTCCTAGCCAAGCCCAAACCTATCTCAAAACCTTTTGTATTTTCATGCTTTCTGCCATAAAAAGGGCGAGATGACAGGGGTCGTCAGTCTGTCTGCTCTGGTCAATCGAAGGCTCTGCCTGTTGGAGTGTTGAGCCTCGTGCCAGTTAGGCCCTCACCTTCCCATACACTTGGCGGACTTTGACCTTTGAACCAGACGTGTCACAAGATAGTTAAGTCTACCTCATCTGGAGAATCTTCTCTCCAAGCATCTCAAATAAGCAAAGTATGGTACGGCCTGTGATTCGAGAGTTAGTTCTAAGCCAGTGTAACTTTTTCTCTACTTAATATCTCTCTCTCACAATTCAGAATTAATTCAATCCCTTTTCCTTTGACTTTGCAATAGTGTATTTATCAGTCCCAGTGTGTGTCCCTTGCTACAAGTGCATAGATTAACGCCATTCCCTTGTTAGAAGTGATTAGAGTAATGCAGTCCATTTTACTTCTGTATTAACTCGTCCTTAGAGATATTAACTTATTAGTAGTCTCATCTGGAATTATTTCACTTCCAGGAGTGGTGTCACCGTCATTTACCAAGTAGATGTTTCCCCTGTGTTCCTGATTTGCCAAGTGAAGTCTGCCCCACTGGGCTGATGTAATTGTACGACTGCTAGAATTTTAAAGACCTCTTGTATATGGTCCATTTATGTACACATTGGAATTACTTAACATAGTATTTTTCCAAGTCATTGACCTTTTGTACGTTTCATTTTAGTGAGATCTGATACCTTTAATTTACCAGTGTGCTTGTGTAAATAAAGTAAGTGTTAAGAAGCAAAATTCTCACTTGGCGACCTACCATTGATTATTTGCTCTTTTTCTTCTGGTTACGGTATTTTGAGAGTTTTATTGCAAGGTCCTATTGAATACAGTAAAGTAAATTCCAGTGCCCCTCAAAACAGGTAATAATATATGCCGGTGCAGAAGAGACCCTAAATAACAATATTGGTAACTGCTTAGCTCAGTCATCTGTGTTGAGTACACCCTGAACCATAGCAACTTTCCATTTATATATATATATATATATATATATATATATATATATATATATATATATATATATATAGATAGATAGATAGATAGATAGATAGATAGATAGATACATAGATAGATAGATAGATTGATAGCTATCAGAAAATGAAGTATTATGAATAGTAGTTGTCATGGATGAAAGTGTGCTCAACGCAGATGGACGAGTTGAGCAGTTACTGATATTGGTGTTTACGATCAGGCTTACACCGAAGACGAGCAAGCTAGTTGCAGTTGGGCTTCATATATGATTTTGCCCTGTTCAACTATAGGGACAACTGTGATGTCGATTTCTTGATAGTAGGGACCCAGAACACGATCATGAAACTTTCAGCTCAGTGGTCGCGGCTCTAGTTTCGTGAAGTAGAGTCTAATGAGATATTTTTACGACGTATTCTCGCGATGACTTTACGAGATGCTCTATGAGCAAAGGCCAGCGCCGGTATTGCGTCAGCTTAATCATGAATAACAACAAGAGTCTTGCGTATATTTTATATTTTTCATGTAAAGAGAATAAATTATATATTATTTTATCGTTATAATTCAGGGATATAGGTTTAATGGACTGTTTTTTTTTTACCATAGCCTTTTCAAGTCAATAATATTTTCCAAGATTGTTGGAGAAGGACAAAATGTTTCCGGTTATTTTCCTAGACGAGCCAATTTATATAATGCAGTTTTGTTATTGGTGTGATTAGATGGAGATCGTCAGAAAATAATTCTGAGGACAGGGATTATAGAGGCATTAGTGCACCGTCCTTCACACCATTAGTGATAACTCTCGTTGCGTACTTTGTCATTACGAATGTTTCTTTATCATTTCTTGAAGTTTCATGCCGATTTAAACATTAATGCTATACATTAAAAGAGGTTATCCAATCATCATAGTTGTAATGAAAATAGGGAAAATGAACTCGTTATAGAGTTTCTGCTAATATTTTCCTTACAATTTCGAAGACGAATGAAAGTTAGGATAAGAGACAATTTTCTGAGAAAGTCACCCAGGTGCTAAAATAATCCAGTGCCCAAATGTGAGATTTCATCGTACTATAAAAGGAATACAGAAAGAAAATACAGAAGGAATACACCAGTCAAAGACGGTGTCCTGCTTCTTCTTTTTTTTTTTTTTGTTCTAGATATTGTGCGTCATTTACGAATGTTTCCCAAAGACATCTGACTTTCATTTTTACATATTGTGTTAAAGGTCACTCCTCATTACAGACCTAAGGAGCTTTTACTTTGAATCTAAGAATACAAAGCTTGCATATCCAGTATATTCATGAGATTCATAGAGAATTTTCTGAAATATCTGACAACAATTATTCGTCACTTTTCTTTTAGAATAGTCTACAATAATCGTTTTGAAATTGTACTTGAATGATTTGTGGTTATAGTTTTACATTCAGTTATAAAATCATAATTCTTTATAGTGAAGCAACAGGATACATACACGTTTTCTTGGATATCTTTACAGTTTCAGGGTGTTTTCATGACTCCAATGAATGGGTTGAGTTGAAAGCATAGATAGCAACCAGGACTTTTGAAAGTGTTATGTTTATATAAAAAATATTTGATGCCCTTTGAATATATTCTACGTGTGCGAAATAAACAATGACGAAATATCCTAGGATGGTGTTATGTGAGAAGTTCTTCAGATTTTTGCTAATATGCAATGAATCATGCAAATCACTCTAGATACCCCCATATGAAAAAAACAGCAAGAAAATATGCTTAAAAGCTAGAAGGTGGCGACAAATAAATTTGATAAAACAAAGGTTTTTGGACCATTTATGAAAAATTTCCATAAATATAATATTCTAGTATTTTGGTATAATTACCTGACTTTTTGTAGTTTTTTCTTTTGTTTACATTAGTTTTTAGTAAATAGTGGACAGTGAAAACCTAATGACTGGTGCTGTTCCATAAATCTCCGAATGCTTCTGTTAATTCCTAGTAAACTCGACGTTAAGAATGTAATTAAGATCCTGATGCACGGACGCTGTTTATTTGTAGGAAATATGTATTACATACAAAGACGCTATTTGTGTAATGATATGTGAAGCAGAATATCTCTTCTATAGGTCTTCAGCCTTTTTGTTGTTGCACAGGTATACTGATGTAACCGGAGATTCTGTCCTTGAGAAACAAAATACTCACTAAATATGTCGTGGTAGAAGCATGGTTCAAACATCTTGGGCAATTTTCATGATAATTCTGAACGCAGTATGAAATATGCCCCATTCTCTTGAAGATGAGGCGCATATCACAGGTGTAATTCACTCCTAATCAGATTACCGCCTCTGCAGCTCATCTGATCGTATATGACAGGCTTGAACCTGGAACTGGAAACGTGCATAAGAGCCTCCTGGAACGCAGGCGCTGTCGGCTTCGGCCGAGAGACAGTGTCCAGGCGGTGGACGACAATGCGATAAAAGAGCCATAAAAGATTCGATGCTTTATCTCAAATGACCCTCCGGTACTCATCCCCATCCCACTCCCTTGGTCTGGCCCTCTCCCTTCGCTACCTCCTCTCAGTTCCCCATTCCTCTCTCTCTCTCTCTCTCTCTCTCTCTCTCTTCTGCCCGTGGATGGACGTCTCTCCTGGGTTTGAGTAGTTGCGTGCGTGTGGTTTACTTTTAACTGTTTGGTCCACTGATTCCCTAATGTTGTCCCATGGAGTAAAGAATCGTTGTAATGTCTCCTTAAGCCATAGGAAAGGAGGAGGGAGAGGGGAGGAAGGTTTTCATATGGGGTCGTCAACGGTATTGGATACTATGTTACATTTTACAGGCTACTAAAAACAAAGAAGGAACAATTGTTCACTGTTCATCTTAGTCAACGATGTTATTAAAAAAAAAGAAACATATAATATAAATAATATAAGAACATTTTCATCTACTGATCGTCATGAGGTGCCATATTCTTTCTGCTTGAATTTTTCTAGTTAATAATAATAATAATAATAATAATAATAATAATAATAATAATAATAATAATAATAATAATACTCTACAAATTTAAATGTTACTACCTGGTAAATCCATTACCTCTAGCGATCATGACTTATACTATCTGAGTATTTCTTATTTTTCCGCAATGAAATATTGAAATGTGCTCAGTTGGTTGTTACGAGGCTCCAATGGTGGATAAGAAATCTCTTAAAGTTAAACGTGGAAGAGAGGTCTAGAGAAAAATAGGCAGAGATTCCCTTCTTTGTGGCAAAGAGAAAAGTCCAGAGGAAAGGTAATTTTGAGACCAAGTATACAGTTTATTGACCATGGGTGAACCCAGCTGCCTTTGGCGCAATCCCGTCACGAAAGAAAAATAAATTCACAAATATATTAACAATGCTCAAAATAAGGAGTGAAGCAGGTAACGCATTTCGACTACTAGGACTTAGAAAGAACCGCATAACATCCGCTCAAAGGAGCAAATTTTTAAAACAAATTTGTTGTCATTTTAAGAAAGGTCATAGAGAACCTGAGCTCTCAAAATCTCAGTGGAAGATGAACCACTAATTCATAAAACACAACTGAAACTGAAATTTGGATAGAAAGGAATGTTTTGGTTGCAGTGAAACCAAGTTGGTACGGGATAAACATTCAGATATTTTCCAAAGGGAAAGATAGTTTCGAAATACTGAGTGAAGACGACTGAGGAGACTGGGATTTGTTGAATCATGAGAAAAACAGCACGAATCGCTGGGAAGACAATGAATAAAAGTGGCCCGTACACAAATAGTGAAAGCAGCAAAGAGAGAAAAATCCGGATTTACTGAGATTCCTGATTCATACATTAATCTATTACATAGTCTTTGAATTATAGATAAGACCTCCGTATTTTCTATGATAGACATGTTCTCGTACTCTGCCAATATCTGTCTCACGGGTCTAACACAGGTGCTGTTGTAATTCCCAATCAATGACCAGAAATGTCTCTATCTCCACACCCCAGAAGCTTAAAGAAGCCACTCGTCATCCGGTCTTTGGGTAAAGGATCCTTTAAAAGTTTTGTTGGTGCTTAATTCTTAATTTGGCAGAGGTGTCATTGAGATTCCTGGGTTATTCACAATTATTGAATACAAAATAATGCAAGCAGGAAAATTTAGGTAACAGAAGATTTAGGAAAAATCGACTAAATAATCTGGAATTACCTATAGAAATCATGCATATAATCATTAAATTCTTTTTTCGATTAATGGTTGCGTTAAGCATATATATATATACATACATACATTATATATATATATATATATATATATATATATATATATATATATATATATATATATATATATATATATATATATATATATATATGGAGGAGAATGAGGTAAAGAGTAAATCTATGTAAGGATTTGATTTTGTGCCTGGTAGGGTCTGTGATAACAGGAGGATGGTGTCTCTCATGTCAAAAAATGAGGAACATGGTGGCACAGTCAAGTTGCGAGTGCCTAGAATGAATGAGGAAAGAGTCTTGGAGAAATGTTTAATGAGTGGGACTTGATGGTTAGTATATCAGACAAAAAAGGTTAAGACATATTAACATTAGTAAATATAAGATTACTGTTGAAAAGTGTCTCAGATCAGATGACATAACATGATGGATGGTAATGCTGTGAAAGCGGAAGATTTGGTCGTAAATCTTATCATTACCTTGTTGGTGAAACAATGAAGACAGATAGTGGGTGTAACTAGAGAGCAATGGTTCAGACTGGGGTATTAAATATGATAGCAGCGATAAAGCTTCATGAGAAATAAGTGAGACTAGAGTTGAGTATGGAAAAGGTTAGATTAAGATACATACATTCCATGTGAAAAATTCCAAGATGGGGTCATTGGATTTGCAGGGGATACTTGTGTTTTACAGTAACAAATCAAATGGGAACCAAAGTGCATGGAAGGAAGAAGTGCATAAGGAAAAAAGAATGAGCCACATTAAGAGGGGAAAGGGGAAGATTGCTTAAAATGCTGAGCAGTAGTGAGTAATTGCGAAGCTGTTTTTCAAAACTGGTTTATCGTTGGTTAAACAGGGTTTTGCTCTTTCCTTCCTTTCGTTTGTTCTCTCAATTTCCAATTCTTTTATATCCGTTATCAAATGTATTTACCAAGTTCTTTTTCCGAACATCTGAAGTTGCAAGCGTCTTAGTAAAACTAACCAAATGAAATCAAAATAAAGAAAAGATGTTCATAAGTTTGCGCGGAAAGCATTTTGAGTAGTAAATATATTAAGCCAGGTCTTAGTTATGGTGACTGTTTCTTCCAAAATTTATGTGTTTGGGAGAGGTGTGTTTAGTGCAGTCAAGATAATCAAGCTGGCGATTTCTGGCAAATACAAGGAAAAGTCTCAGCTGTAATGAGACTCGGTAGGGCAGTGCAAGCTTTTTTATAAATTCATTATCATTTTTGAGCTGTTTCTTTATCAGTTAGTCAATTCGATTCATATCTCGCGTGGATAGGAGCCTTTCATTTATAATTTCCTTTTCATTTTGTTTTTTAACTTAATTATCAGGAACGATGTTCAGGTGCACAGGCAACATGTCTAGCATGTGTTTCTGGCACACTACAGGTATGTAAGTCATTTCTGCTGAAGCTACCTCGGACACCTAACGCATACTAAGCGCGACACAGTGTTGTGTTGTTATTCATAGATAACTAACTGAACACTCTACACCTCTCAGTTCTTTCATAAGCTAATAAGAATATTCCGAGCAGAATTTTATGGAGGGAAGCTGAAGTTTTGATCTCAATGCCAAACCTAATATATATTTATGTATGCAAACAATATACGTGATCTGGCAATTAATTTCAGGCTGATTTATCGAAAGTGCTATGGCTTTTTCCCATGAATCATCCATTGTCAAAGTTAAGAGCGAAGGAAAAACGAAGTCAGGTTTGTTATTCCACCCTTCTTCTGAAAACAAGCTCTCTCTACCTTGCGAGTAAAAATCGCCTCAGTGTGAATCCTCAAACTTTGACCGATGACAAGAGTCTCAGATGTCTTAAAAGGATTATACCGATATTAATTTTTCGATACATCCTTTGTCTGACATATGCATGAATTTCTCATCAATGAGAAACTTATTAGAAACCAAATGTATAAGATTAATTTACCTTTCAAGGTAATACAATTTAATTTTAAGGTTATATCATACTACAACTAATTTCCATACTACAGTTTTTTTGAAGAACTAACTTGTGAACCAGTTTCCATCTCGAAATACAGTGAAGGTTTGGTTGACCGATAACTGAAGCAAACATGAAATACATGACATATATACATTTCTTACTTCATGGATGTTTTCAAGCAAATGTTCATTTTAATTATCATTCCCCGTCAAATTTAGAATAATTCTTTCCATGACGAAAGAACCTATTCATCTCTTTCGTTAAATGCTAATCTGAGAGAGAGAGAGAGAGAGAGAGAGAGAGAGAGAGAGAGAGAGAGAGAGAGAGAGAGGCGGTTACTCAATCAAGTTTGTGGTCTTTGTTAAGTATTCAGCATAGAATGAAGTTTCTAACTTCTAGAATTTGCACTAGATCGCCAGGAAGCCTTCGGCAGCCCAGCCTCTCTCTCTCTCTCTCTCTCTCTCTCTCTCTCTCTCTCTCTTTGTTTGCCCTTCATGAATGTAAAAAAAAAAAAAAAGTAAAAGAGTTTGGGCCATGTAACTCGGAAGTATACTGTATAAGGTTAAGCTCTACGTAGCAGCGGATAGACTTCAATGGCTGGAACAGCGGCCGGTGTCAAAGCTCCTTGTAGGAACAAGAGATCAAAACTACGGGTGGCTTACTGAAAGCGAGACACAGAGCTACCTACTTACTTATTTATATTTGCTTGTGCGGGTCTGTGCGCATGGCTGCAGCTCAACAGGTAGGATGTGGTGGAGGGGTAGCAGAATAATCATTTAGGTAGGCAGGCGTCTGCCAGGTATAAGGGTATGAGGATAAGTATAGTAGGAGTTACGAGTGGGTCAGCAGATGGGTTAGCACGAGAAATGGGCTTGATTGTCAGCAGGAAAACCAAAGGTTTTCTGGGGAAAGAGAGGGGTGGGGCTGGGGAGGGGGCTGGGGGGAGTCACTATTTGTGTCAGATGTGTTTGTAAATCATGACATGACTTCACGACGCTGTCAAAACCGTCCAGTCGTAAAGGGACATTCATACGGTTTCATGAGACAAGGAACTCGCTCGCATTCCTTCTCTGGCAAGAGTGACTGGTGGCGGAGGTGGTTGTTTAGGCGGTGCGGTGGTGGGGGAGGACTGTGAGGACGGCAGTACTGGGTGTGGGTTTTGTTTGGATGGTCCCTCGGTGCTACGGTGGTCGGAGAGGGTGGATGGCAAGGAGGGAGCCAGGGCTTAGTAGACCCTCCCTCACTCAGCCGCCATATTAGCCCATAATGATAGGTTAACCCTTTGCCCCCGGACCCACATCAAAGGAGCCGACACCAACTGAGATTAAGTCATCAGAACAAACAAATAACGTAGTACAGTTCCTGATAAATAACTCCACATTGAATACCTGATCATTACAGTTTGTGTTATGGAGTGGTTGGTGAAACAAGTTGTTTGAAAAGCGCTGGTGTTTCTGTAATGACTTTTTATACCTTAGCGGGAGTTGTGCTGTAAAAGAGGTTTTGAATATCGTGCTTCCTAAGTGGTAATTATGTTTCCTTAAGGGAATAGATAACTTTAGTAGTTTATAGGAAAGAGAGCACGCAGTACATGGCCTTTCTTTGAGAGTCATTATGCGTACTGGAGGTGTACAAGCAAATTTTCATTAGAATTAATTGTGATCGGGAGCTGATTGTGCTTTCTAATCCTTTGTTTGATTCTTGGCTGCTGCCGCATAAAATTTTGTTCTCTCAGTTTTGTATCCGATCATTCAAGATAAATTAACCTTTAGTTGAGAACTCTTAACCCAAGTATTCGTCAACAGACTTTTTTCATCGCTTAATTGAGCACAGTACTACAATGCCAACGGCACAAATGGTATTGGCTTCCTAGATGGCGCCACACACATTTTAATGTAGCCTGTTTATTTTGTTCGTTTGATTGGCTCATTAACGGTGATGTCATGATGTCTGGAGCTGCTGATTGGCCGCTGCGCGTGACTAGATCCCTCAATTAGTCTTGCGCAACATGTTTTCTCTATGCTAAGCGGCCCATTATTCCCCACTTGAAAGAATCCCAGATATCACTGTCTCCAGTTCCTAGTGAAAGGAAATTTTGATCCAAGGAGATGAGAAAGGCTGCAATTAAAGATTTAAATCCACTGTTCCCAAGGTAATTCAAAATATTTGTATTAGGCAAGTTTGGAAAACCCAGGAGAGAGAGAGAGAGAGAGAGAGAGAGAGAGAGAGAGAGAGAGAGAGAGAGAGAGAATTAATCGATGATTTTTAATCAAAAGACAAGCAGGGCGTTTGTTTTAAAAAGAAAATGTGAACTGAGGAGAAGAGAAATTGTATCCGGGTTACGAAGGAAGTGAATATATACTGGTTAGGTAATGACAGCTCCGGCAGGCTGGCCCTGATACATTTTACATTCAAATGGTTCGACGATTGCCCACCAGACTCAGAAGGTAATTTTACTAAACATGGCTTTGCATTGTTTATCAGACCTGAACAAACTTTTCCATCTTGGCCCCTGTGTCGTGACCCACATGACTACGAATAAGACGAGGCTTTTTTTTTTTATGACTTTATTCAGTGGCTCTGATATTTTGTGGTGCTTAAAGATATACGGTGTTTAACATCTTCTGATGTGCATGCTTAGTAGAATTTAAAAACTGCAATTTAGTATTATGGTGTTCAGATTTTGAGACTGCGAAGACGAGCAATTGCTTAACTTCACAAAGAGAAATTTACTTTTACATAAACAAAACATAAAGCAACCACGTTACAAGTAGTTTTAGGCAATTTTTTTACAGCCTCTCTCTCTCTCTCTCTCTCTCTCTCTCTCTCTCTCTCTCTCTCATTCTCTCTCTCTTCATTGTCTTTCTGCGTCTCAGTGTAGCTTGTTTTCCTGCCTCACTGTCTCTCCCTGTTTGTGTTCTCACCTATCTAATTTTTATTAACTTTATATTCTCGGGACTCTCTGCCTCTTTCCGTAGCTGTTTTAATCTTCCTCCTTTCATTACCGATCTCTCATTGTCGCTCATTTTGAAGTTATTATTTCCTCCATCTTTTTGTTTCCGTCTCTCAGTCTTATCATCATCCATTCCTCTCTTTCACAATTTTTGTCTTTTCTATCTGTGTCTAGTTGTTGCTCACCCTTTAGCACTCTCTCCCTGTCTTTCTCTCTTCCTTTCTAATTTCTCATTGTTACTCGTTCTTTTTGCCTTTCTCAACTCAATCTTTTCCTTCCCCGATGGTTGTATCTGAGTCACTGTGCGCTGGTCACCGTTTATTCTCTTTCTCGCTCCCTGTCTGTCTGTCTGTCTGTCTGTCTCTGCCCCGGGAGGGGTGGGCTGTCAGCGCGGCACCTCACAGGAGTTGCCAGCGTTTGATTCTCAAACCGGACGAGGTGGGAGGATGCAGGAGAGATTCCCTAATTCACTGATGCCTCTTTTGAGAGAAAAAAGTGAATTAGGTACCTAACTGTTAGCCGACCGCTGTGGGACGCAGGTGTGGTGGAAAGAGAGAGAGAAAGAACTGAAACACCTAAGGATGTGAGAGTATTGACCCATTCAAAATGTATGCTATCAAAAAGGAAGGACCTCGATGAGGTAAAGAAACCCCTCATAAGATATTGGTGAGATTTTTCCTCTTTAGGTTCTCAGCTTCTATCAGTGTTCCATGATTCCCCCTCTCTCTCTCTCTCTCTCTCTCTCTCTCTCTCTCTCTCTCTCTCTGTAGTTGTCTGTTTCTCTCTTCCATTCACTCTATCTCCTTACTGTCGGTTAACTTACTCTCTCTCTCTCTCTCTCTCTCTCTCTCTCTCTCTCTCTCTCTCTCTCTCTCTCTCTCTCTGTATATTTAGCTGCCTCTCTCTTCCAGGGGTATATCCTCATTCTGGGTCGACTAATTTTCGCTTTCTGCCCCTCTGTACTTTTCTTCTTATCGTTTATCGACTTCTCTCTCTCTCTCTCTCTCTCTCTCTCTCTCTCTCTCTCTCTCTCTCTCTCTCTCTCTGTAATTATAGCGGTATCTCTCTGAAATAAAAAAATCTTCTAGCTGTTGACAGTCTTTCACCCTCCCTGTGGTCTCTCCCCCCTCTATGCATTTATCTCTGATTGTCTCCTACATTTTTAGTTTTCTGTAAACGAAACCCATTGAGATGACTGTCCGCTCCTTTTCTGCCCGCACTTTTTCTGTCCACTCTCAGATCTTAAAAACTACTGTGGCTAGAGGGCTGCAAATTTGTATGTTGATCATCCATCTTCCAATCATCAAACATTTCTAATATCAGCCCTCTAGCCTCAGTAGTTTTTCTTTTATTTAAGGTTAAAGTTAGCCATACTCGTGCGTCTGGCACCGCTATAGGTGCCAACAACACAGGCCACCACCGGGACATGGCTGAAAGTTTCATGGGCCGCGGCTGAGAGTTTCATGGGCCGTGGTTGAGGGTTTCATACAGCATTATACACTGTACAGAAAACTCGATGGATTTTTTTACTTGTTTACGTCTCGTTGTTGCTCGACTTACTCTCTCTCTCTCTCTCTCTCTCTCTCTCTCTCTCTGCTCCATATTTATAACATTCATGGCGATTTTTATCTTCCAGTTATTATGTCTACTCATTTTTGACAATCTCTCTCTCTCTCTTTCTCTCTCTCTCTCTCTCTCTCTCTCTCTCTCTATGTATATTCACTATTTCCCTCTGTCGTTTATATGTTTTATTGATTTTTCGACTGACATCTCTTTCTGTCTCTTTGAAATATCTCCTAAGTGCTAGTCGCCTGACATCCTCTCTCTCTCTCTCTCTCTCTCTCTCTCTCTCTCTCTCTCTCTCTCTCTCTCTCTCTCTCTCTCTCTCTCTGTATTTATCTCCATTTCTTCCTTCCAATTATTGTATCATCTAATTTTTTATCGACTTCCATAACGTCACTCTCACTCTTTCTCTGTCTCCTTCTCTGACTGTCTTTCTCTCTGTCGTCCATCTACCATTTGTCATTGCGGGTGAATCGAAATTCTTTTCCTGTGAGTCTGTCACTGTTTGTCGACTCATATCCCTTCTTCCCTTTTCTCTATCTATCTACCTCTCTTTCTAAGCGTTGATCGTCTGACATCCTCTCTCTCTCTCTCTCTCTCTCTCTCTCTCTCTCTCTCTCTCTGTGCATTTATGTTCGTTTCCCCTCTTCCAGTAATTATATCTCCTAATTATTAGTCTTTCTCTCCGTATTTATCCTTGTCATCCTCTTATTATACTCCTATTTGGTCGACTCACGTCCTATCTGTGTTTCTCTGTATCTCTATTCCCATCATTATACCTCAATACTGGCGGTCTATTATTCTATGTCTGTCTGTCTGTCTCTGTCCCTGCCCCTCTCTCCCATGGTGAATTTATCGGTTTCTTACTGCCAGTTATTTATCTCCTCATTGTCGGTCAACTTACATCATCATCATCCTCTGCATTCATCTCTTTTCTCTCTTAGAGTTTTTATATTCCCTCGTTTTTAATAAAATTACATTCTCTCTCTCTCTCTCTGAATCTATCCTTTAGTCTATCTTCTAATTTTTATATCTCTACTCACTATTGGGAGACATTCTCGCCTCTCTCTGTCTCTGTCTCTCTCTGTCTCTCTCTCTCTCTCTCTCTGAATCTATCCTTTAGTCTATCTTCTAATTTGTATATCTCCTCACTATTGGCAGACATATTCTCCTCTCTCTCTCTCTCTCTCTCTCTCTCTCTCTCTCTGAATCTATCCTTTAGTCTACTAATTTTTATCTCCTCACTATTGGGAGACATATTCTCCCCTCTCTCTCTCTGAATCTATCCTTTAGTCTATCTTCTAATTTTTATATCTCCTCACTATTGGGAGACATATTCTCCTCTCTCTCTCTCTCTCTCTCTCTCTCTCTCTCTCTCTCTCTCTCTCTCTGAATCTATCCTTTAGTCTACAAATTTTTATATCTCCTCACTATTGGGAGACATATTCTCGCCTCTCTCTCTCTCTCTCTCTCTCTCTCTCTCTCTCTCTCTCTCTCTCTCTCTCTCTCTCTCTCACTCACTATATATCTCTCTACTTCTCTCTCTTTCTGCCACCCGTTGGGATGGCAGTTGGAACTGAGCCCCTTATGATATCGTTCACGTACCCAGAGAAACCGGTAATTGTTTCCTAACCATAACTTTTCTTCCTCTAAAAAAAATGAAATAAAAAACTAAAAGGTACTTCCTGAAGTGCTTTCCCGTTACACCTTTTTGCTAGCCCTTTGTCCTTTGGCAGTTATCCTTTTTTATTTTCGATTTGTCTTTATCAGTGCTCCCCTACGCTTCATAGTTGTACATAACGTAATTTTGGTGTAACCTTTTCTCATGTGATTTTCTCTGCAAAAATAGGATGCGTTCAAAACCGGGTTTATAATACCTAGCAATGTCCATTAATGTATACTTCCCTGTGACCGTCCATACATTAATAATAAATGTTCACGTTTGTATTTTTTATGTATATACTAGCAGATGCTCACTACCGCTCGGATTTGGTAGTTCCCATATCCGTACCATACCCATACCCATATCTGTACCATACCCATACCCATATCTGTACCATACTCATACCCATATCCATTCCATACCCACACCCATACCCATACGCATATCCGTACCATACCCATACTGATACCCATACCCATACTGTACCATACCCATACTGTACTATACCCATACTGTACCATACCCATACCATATCTGTACCGTACCAATACCTATACCCATACCCATACCGATACCCATACTCATATCCTTGGTATACCCATACTCATGTCCTTTCCATACCCATACCCAATCCATACCCACACCATACCATACCATTCCCATACCCATACTCATATTCGTACCACGCCCATGCTCATATCCATCCCTTACCCATACCCATATCCATACCAAACCCATACCATACCCATACCCATACAAACAGCTAAATTTACCTCACTAACAATAGTCAACAAAAGTCTATGGGCAGCACCAACTCCATTTACCTTTCGGTCAAATGCCAAAAACTGACCATTTCTTGGTACGCTTGGTTGAATCAATGCTGATGTCATTGGCGGCCCCGGACCATCACCAGTAGTGCCTGCTGTTGATCTAGAATTGCCCACTGAGTCTGTGGGTGCACACCTGTATCTATATAATGATAAATAGAGTTACTATCGTGCTTAGCTGTTGACTACTGCAATGGGGAAGGGAGTACTGGGAATTTGGAAAGGAGATCAGCGGTTCTGAGGTCTATTCCATCATAAGTAATAGAGTAGGAATACAATGATAATTAGATCTTTCCATAGGAATTTGGCACTTAGTATGAGGATCAACTAGGATTTGTTTCTTATAACCAACAATTAAGTTTTTAGCAGCAAGAAAGTTTGTACCCAGACTGGGGTGTATAACATCAGCTACTATAAATGACCAGGGAAAGGAACGTCTTATACATCGTACCCTAAGGTCAACATCGACTTCACCGTATAGCTGTTCCTAATGTGTTGGTAAGAGTTACTGCAGTAGGTCTGAGGAATGTGTATAAATCAGAGCTGTAAGGTAATATGGACAGAGAAGAACCTGTGTCGATGAGAAATTGATAGGAACTGCAACCGATTTTGGCCTTTATTTTAATCACCAATCCGACGGTTACAAAGGATACGATTGCGCGTCTAGTTTCCCAATTGGCTCGAATTGTTTGGAACAGGAGAAGATGAGTGTGAAGAAGGGCAAGAATCTGGCAAAATATTGGCTGAAGTATGAGCTTTTACAGGACTTCGCTTTGTTTCCATAATATAAGTGGTATTTACAAACTTGGGGTGATAAAATGCACGAACACCTATTGGAATTTCTGTTCTGTTATAGATATTCTCTTGCCCTGTGGAGCTTGAGTCTCTATTAGTATCACCACATTTGACTGACAATTGTTCAGTGATCTAGATCTATGGTAATTACCTTGTCTTTCTTCAACTAGGGATACGTTTGCATTACTACTTCTATCTGTACCATACGTTAACAACGTATCTGCTACTCTATCAAGTTCCTCAAGTGAAACAGTAGCATCATATGCTATGGTTGGCCTGATGTCATCTGGAAGTGCCTTCAAAAATTTTACCCTTACAAATTGATCATCTACACTTCGCTGGACAGCAATCCTGTGCAATTCTCTCAAGAACACTGAAGGTTTTCCACAGATTATGTTATTTTGGTTCACAAGAGAGTCAAATCACTCTGGTTTTGACTTTGTAAAGAATGAGGTTAGTTCATCTTCTACCTTTCTGTAATCCTTAGCGTTTACAACATCATCAGTTAACTGGTTCAAGATTCACTAGGTAAACTTCACAAGGCATGGTGAAATTTAGTACTGGAGATGGTAATATTTGCTAACTCGAATTGGCTTTCGACGACTGAGAACCAACGACTTACTGATAGTGGTACCACCAGCAATGTTTGTGATTTTCCTGCTTCTTTTCTTCCACCCATGCTATTGAGTGAGCTGGGAGATACTTTCATAGCAGTTTACTTTACGACACAACGCCAATGTAACATGACATATCTAAAGGTTAACAGTATGCATTATGCATATCATAATAATGTAAATAAAATCATAAGATTAAATGAATGCACTTTGTGGAAAATAAGAACATAGCATTAAGATTTTATACAATGGTACACTTGGTTGTACAGTAACTGCAACATATAGAATACATCACTCATGGACAAGCTTCTATGTTACAGCACAACACAGTATGAGGGTTTTAATGTAAAGCATAGCTCATGAATCGTTTACAGAATTTCAAGGCATTATTCTCATATACAAAATTTGTATATTTGTAATAGCAAAATATGTCTCCTTATGTTATTTAATAACATAAGGAGACATATTTTGCTATTACATGATTATACAATACACCAGTATTATGTGGAAATGGATATTTTATAATCACGCTACAACTCCATTTTGAAACGAAAATAACCGAGCTCAGCTAAAAATCTTTTATTATACACTGTTGGGTCACTTAATGTTGAAAATTTCTGGACAGTTATTAAAATATTATTCTTGAAAAACGTCTTCACGACTCCAGGATCCTTTGAAGCAGTCTTCAGCTCCTGAAGTTCTGGAGAAATGCCCATTGGATTATAACATCTTCTTAAATTCTTAAAGACTCCAGGATCCTGTGAAGCCGTCTTCAGCTCCTAAAGGGATTCCTGGCGGATCTGCTTCCCTTCAGGGAAGAAACCCAGAATCTGTCTACGGAATCATTTCTTCCACCTCCTGGAGAAACACCCATTGGATTATATCGTCTTCTTAAATCTTAAAGACTCAAGGTGTATAACAAGAGTAGTATTTACTGTGATCCTCATGATGCAGGTGGTTCATAGTTACCACACGAGGTCAGTTAAACACTTCATAAATTCTAAAAGTCAAGCAAGTTATATTTTGATTTGAGAAACCTGTACATTGCTTTTACAAAAAAAAAAAAAATAAAGTCCTTACAGATCTATAAACATTTTGTTAATAGTACTCAATCTCAACACATTTTGTTTCATCATAAAACATGGAAATGGGAAGAGGGAAGGGGAGGGGAGGGAAGATGGATGGGTAAGGAGGAAGGGGAGGGGATGCAGAAGGGGAAGAGGGAGGAAGAAGGGAAGGGGAGGGGATGAGGAAGGGGTGGGGGAGAGGAAGGGTCTAGGGGAAAAATATATGTAAGGTAACTAATTAGTAATTAAGTAAGTGATTTTGTCTTTAAGATCATTCTTGAGCATTTTACTAATACAGGGGTCCGAATGATACATGCCAGGGCTAAGATTGAAATTACAGCTGGAAGTAAGCTGTACAACTGCAAATTCTAAAACATTTCGTAAAGGGAAATCTTTCGATCTGGCAATCACTGAACTGTCAGTTTAATTGACCCTGTTGGATCTTTTACTTAAATGAATGAATATTGCATTGGATGTTCGCCCAGTTTTGACAGTATTCTTCAAATCCCCATCTGTCATTTATATGAGCTCTCTTTGTAAACTTATTTTTATATTTCTATCAATCTACTAAGTAAAGGACAATAAGTCGAAAGATCTAGCACACTCCGTCATTTCTCTTTCCTTCGTGACATTGCCTTTACAGTATTTATATATTTATCACGTTCCATATTTTCATGATTCAGTTATACATACATACATACATATATATATATATATATATATATATATATATATATATATATATATATATATATATATATATATATATATATATATATATATATATATATATATATATATATATATATATATATATATATATATATATATATATATATATATATATATATATATACATACACATCAATACACACACACACACACACACACACACACATATATATATATATATATATATATATATATATCTGTGTGTGCGTTTGTGTATGATATAAAAGGCAACTATTAGGAGTTACCCTCTTTCAAACGAAAAAGCGTATTTTTGTCCAAGAAATGAATTGACCCAGGCCAAAGTTCTTATATCAGGGCTTTACTGCCAATGGCCATATGTACTTTGCTCCTTGTTTTATATTAGAGTGTTTCCATTAGGACCGTCAGTTTATGTACATTATCCTGGTGAGATTTGATCGATTTCATGCTTCTTCTTTATAGAAAAAAAATTGTTTGAAGACTATATGGCAATTGCGTGTCTATTATTTCGATCCAGACCTGGTGTAGGGTAGCAATTAACAATTGATATCTAGCATGCAGAGTATTATTTTCTCTTCTTGCTTGTTGTCTGTCAAAATGCTGCCCTTATTAAAATTATTCTTTCCATAATCGCAGCTTTCTCAGACTATACTTTTCTAAACCGGCATCACCTAACAAATTTAATATAGGAGATGACTTTATTTTACTGAATGTCTGAGCGTTTGTTTAATATTCATCAGCACCTCAACCTGTGTGAAGTTTACTAAATAACTTTAGAATAGATTTGTTTCTTCCTTTCGCGTAGGCTCCTTGATTTTTCAAATTCAGCGAGAACAGAAACGAACCCTAAAAATGCACTTCCATTTATAAATACCTTTGACGTAACACCTTGCAGACGTCCCACTACTTTTGTAGATAATTATGTTATGTTTTGCTGATATATTTGCAGATTTTTTCTTTTGTTTTAGCAATAAGGGAAGAGCATTTCTGGAAGTTTTCCGTACAACTGTACCATAGGCCTGCCAATAATTGAAACATACTCAGCCTTTAGAATTTTTTATTTACCTTAATAAGATTCCCACCGCGAAATGAATGTTGCCACGTGACCGCTACTTTTATCCCTTAATTAAGTAGGTTGACGCTATAATTCAAGTTTCGCTTGTAATTTATTAGCTTGCGTTCATCATTAATTTTCATACTTTGAAGACTTAAATCTTTCGACCACACTTGGGCGGAAACCGTAACATTTGAGAAAGAAGACTTGGGTCAAATTTTCCATTATAATTAAGAGAAATTCCGAGGCAGACGTACAACTGGACTCGTTAACACTGATGCCAGTGAAATGACTATGTCGGAAATGATGTATTGCCATGTTGAGGGTCAGCGTGTGATTGAGGGCGATTTACCCAAAGTGAATTTTTGCTAGACCATCGTTTAAACAACACAGTTATTTTCTCTTGGCTGGAACGGATGTAGTGTGTAAACCCCTCTTCCAAGTACATTTAATTACACATAATAATAGATTCCTGGCTCTAAGAAAATAGCCAGTAAATTATTTCCTTATTTTCTGTTTCCTTGATTATCCGTTTACTTACGCTGCCATTCGCTTAATTTCAATGTTTAATTATATACCACATGACTGAATAAAAAAATGTTACTTTAAAGAGCAGGTCTTATTTCTTTAGATTTCGTAAATGAAATACAGTATTGCTATATTGTATATCTCAAATTGGATCGATAATTTCAATTAAGGAATCATTTCGTTGCATTTTTGGGACAAGAGGAAGTCAGTCACGACAGTTGAGAAATGTTTTTGAATGCCAGTGATTGCAATCCCTCCTTTTTTCTATATCCTTTCACAAGCCTGCTCTTCCTCGTGACTTCTCTCTCGCCTTCGTTTCCACAAGGAAACCATTTCCATATAAGCAACTTGTCTGACAATGGAGAAGAAGTTCTCAGAGGGATGTCATTTGTTATTCTCTAAATGCGCTGGTCTGAGAACACACGCTCAGACATACATCATCAAGGACCACATTGAAAGAGAGAGAGAAATCCTACAATTGGCTATGATGCTAGTGTATTAGAGGCCGACAGTACCTCATTAGAACGACTCAAGACGAATTATTATACCTTAATAACCACACAGGAAAAGCTTGCGTCTTGTGAAAGATAGTCCGGTGGTGGCGTCGGCGGCGTCTCTCGGGGAACCTCGACGGGAGCCCGAAAATGCTTCGTCCGTGACATCTTTTTCATGGGGAAGAAAAAGCTGTTTTTTTTTCTCTTTTATTAGTCGTGGGTGAATTAAACGCCATGATCACCAACTGGGAGATCATGGTCGCAGCAGTTGAAAGGAAGGAAATACATAGGAAGATACCAGACGACGAATGTTCAAGGGACCTTTACAGTAGTTCTTGTAAATGGTTCGAAAGGTAAGCCATAGCCTAGCCACAAATTCTGGTTCAGGTCGACTGGCTTCTAGTGTGATTCATGAGTTTGTTTTGGTCGATAGCGATTTGTCTTCTTCGTTCGTCTCATTTTTTATTATTTATTTTACCCTTAATTATGCGACGCGGTCGCGTTGTTTTAACATATGGTCATCATGGGAGTCAAACACGTTAGTAGCAACAGCATTGCGGGTAAACAACATAGTATGTCTTTTTTCGCTTCTTTCGCTGTGGTGATTCCAACTGATTATTATGCTTCCCTCAAAACCGGAAGTTGAGCATAAAGATGTAATAAAGACTAAGATGTATGGTTCTTTGTATGTGCGTGTATGTGTGAGTGTATGTATGTACGTGTGTGTGCGTATGAAGTCCATACAAGATTTTATTTGTACCTCACCAGTGAGTGTACTTTTTCGTTTGCGTTGTTTTTATTTTATTTGCTTGCGTATGTATCATATATGTGGTGAATGCAATGGACTAAACGACTGCTTCCAGTGGTGCTTGCTATCACCCTGTATTGGATCAGTCTACAACATCCTTTGACTGCAAGCTCCAGAACACGCTGTTGGCCCAGCGTTCGACTCTCCGAGCGACCAATGAAGAATTAGAGGAATTTATTTCTGGTGATAGAAATTCATTTCTCGTCATAATGTGGTTCGGACTCCACAATAAGCTGTAGTTCCTGTTGCTAGGTAACCAGTTGGTTCTTAGCCACGTAAAATAAATCTAATCCTTCGGGCCAGCCCTAGGAGAGCTGTTAATCAGCTCACTGGTCTGGTTAAACTAAGATATACTTAACTTATTCAGACTACTGAATGAACACATTAGGTTAGGTTACTCTAGGTTAGGAATCGCTAACCTAGATGTTCCCATGGACTGTAAGGGTTCCTGACATAGGATAAGGTTATTTTCAGAGCTAGTGGCTTACTCCCACCGGTACTAGAGCAACATACTAGGCACCTCTAAGCCTAGGCTAGCACAATCTGATGCTTACCGTAACGTGACATGTGATGAAAGATCTGAGGTTGAAATGAAATGCTTATTAGAAAATTTACAATAAAAATATCATTGAACTTCTATATACAACAAAAATATATCTCTTGCTTTATCTTTTAATCTATTGAACATCAAATTTATCAATTGATTGGTAACTGAAACAAATATACCTGAAAAATAACGTGTCCACTAAACACAATGGAAATATAAAATAATCTAACGAAACCTTCAAACAAATCAGCTATATTATTATTAAAGAATACTAATGAGGAATTGAAATCTCAAACGGATATCTGAATTACAAATATGATTCCTACAGCTAATAAGGTCTTGGAGACAGAACATGACTATATTTTCGCAATAACATAGTCTTACAGAATCGGAGGGCTTATCCGTAGCTGTTCCAGACGCCTTCTCCCTGCGGGAAAAACAAGGACATTTGAAACTACAAATGGTAAATAAGCCACAGCTAAACACTGAACTAAATGTTACAAAATGATAATTGTCCCTTCGTAAATTCAAATTAGTTTTACAAAATTACTGCTTTCACTCATGGTAAATGAAGAATTACAATTTTGGTTTCATGAATGATGACGATGAAGTTATATCTTAAATGCAAACTTAAGTTCAAAAGTACAATTTCATAACAAATCTTACGCTCAAATAAAACATTTTTCATATAAACTTAAGTTTCCAACACTTCTATATAACTTAAATTTTACTTTCGGATTATTTAACGAAACATGTCAAAACAAAGAAAACAAGTCTCAAATACAGAAATCGCTCACGGATTCACAGACAAAAAAAAAAAAAGGGAAACTGTGTCTGGTTTCTCAAATCACCACAATATACTCACCTAAAGTTATAACCGTTAAACTTTTCTATCCTTATGATTTAGTTAGTGAAAAGCATACGACATAATTTTACTTACAGACATACATGCGAGTGCATGCACACACATGCATGCAATCGTATATGTATATATGGTTGCCACCCGGGAACATACGCTACCGGGGTCTAAGCGATGACAGGCAGGGCAGCCGATCGAGACTACAGTCTACCCAAAAGCTAAATCAAAGCCGTTCAAAAGAAGGCATCGTGCTTACCCCATACAAATGGGAAAACAAGCACGTTAAAAGAAGATCATAGTGGACAGCTTTAGGATTTGTCATTGGATATAAAAGCGCAGTTATATCTCCTCATTGTTATGGAAATCCCCTTGTGTAGAATAATAATAGCAATGAACCAGCATTCTGATTCAAATGTTCTGCGTTTCCTTCCTCATTTCCTATATAAAAAGAACTAACAGATAAGACTCGAATGTAGGGTTTGTAATGAGCGAGAAGCGAGGACAAAAAGGACTCTGCTTCACCACTCCATAGATATCCAGTCGTCCTTTCCTCTCCTTTCATAGCTGGAACTATCTCTGACCCAGAAGTTATCCAGAACACCACATTTCTTTCTCATCCCTCCAGCTGACTGACAGCCAAGATCGCCCTTCCTTTCTCCTCAGCAGGTGGCTGGACAGAGCCAATTCACCTGTGAGAAGGATGAACATTATACGGGCTTAAGAGCCTGGAAGCTTGAAAGAAGAAGCAAAACAAGGCGTATCTGGTTGTCGCTGCACTCGCCGGAGGTGATTGACCTCTGGCATTTCTTAGGTGCAAGGGCAGCCAGGATACTCCTCCATGATCTGACATCACCAACGAAGTCAAGGCAATTGTCGAAAGACAGTTCAATTCTGTTCTGATTCCGTAGAGACACAGACAAAACAGGATGCAATCACAGCCTTGCCTTCCTGCTTAGCTGTCTGCCTCTAGCTGGTTGCGGTAAATCGCCTGCAGGTGTGTCGTCACAGTAATATGTAATAAAATGAGTGTTTTAAAATGAGATTAGGCTGAGCCTATGACAAAGCACTACATGAAGATGGCTGTAATGAAGTACGTTATGGTTAAAAAATAAGATTTGTTCTTGACAGGAGACTGCTCTGCAACCAAGATTGGCTTTAGATACATAGACTGTCATTGCTCTTTGGAATATGGTTGAATATGATGAATCTCAAGTTTTCCAATGCAGCATCTAACTTGCAGTTATAGCAAAGGCTTGAGTAAGAGGCAGCATCTACAAACTTACTGATTTACTCAAAAACAACAACAGAAAGGTCAAGGGCTCTTGCAAGCGGAGATGTAGTGCCTGACATGGGGTGAACAAAATACAGATTAGTACATAGTCAACTGTGTTTGTTTGAGAATGGAGAATGGTACATAATTCTAAATACAAGTTGCAAACAGAGTTCTGATAAATATATCTGAAAAGCTGACGTTGTATTGCCTCCATTAGGAATAGTACATTTGGCATGACGTTATTGTGAACGACAGTATTACATAAAAAGAATGTATGGTGTCGGCTGTGTTTCTTATATGTGCGTGCTTGAAACATGTCAGCAGATGCTTGTTGTGAGCAGTGGAGGCACATAGGGTATAAGTTTGTACAGCCAGGCAAGATGGACGATTGTGTAGGTCCGTGTGGGACCCTACAGGACTCCCCCCCACTTTAGAGAGGCCTACGGTTGTAGGTCGGTGTCTGGGAGGTATGCTGGTTTGAGGCAATCGATGGAGACCCAGACAGTCTTGCCATCAAGTGTCATCTGGTAAGCCTTGTCTCTTCTTTGGATGATCCAGTATGGTCCCAAGTAGGCTGGGGAGAGGGGGGCTTGTATGAATGAATATTTTATGTTCTGCAGTTTGTTTGGGACACACTTTTCTGGCCATGTCGTAAGTCTTCTTGGCTAGCATTATCTATTTTTGGGGCTTGTATGAATGAATATTTCATGTTCTGCAGTTTGTTTGGGACATACACTTTTCTGGACATGTCATAAGTCGTCTTGGCTAGCATTATCTATTCTAATGCTTTGCAGATGTCGGATGGGGATGTCGGGCTTGTTGGATGTTGAAAGATGTCTGCCAGCAATGCTAATGCTTGTTCATATAGAGCTTCTGCTGGAGATGCATCAAATGCCGCATGTGATGACATTCTTCAGGCCCAGTATGACCCAAGGTAACTCCTTTCTCTGATTGTGTAAGTCCGTGTGGGACCCTACAGGACTGGTCCCTCTTAGAGAGGCCTATGGTTGTAGGTCGGTGTCTGGGAGGTGTGCTGGTTTGAGACGATCGATTGAGACCCAGACAGTTCTACCATCAACTGTCATCTTGTAGGCCTTGTGTTTCCTTTGGATGATCCAGTATGGTCCCGAGTAGACTGGGGAGAGGGAGGGGCCTCTGTATGTGTCCACTCATATGAATGTGTATTTTTAAGTCATCTCGGCTGGCATTATCCATTCTAATGCTTTACAGATGTCGGATGGGGATGGCAGGCTTGTTGGATGTTGAAAGATATCTGCCAGCAATGTTAATGCTTGTCTGTACAGAGATTCTGCTGGAGATGCGTCGAATGGTGTGTGTGATGTTCTCAGGCCCAGTAGGACCCAAGTTAACTCCTTTCTCCAACTCCCACTTTGACATCTTTCGGTGAGTGATGCTTTAAATGATCAGTGTAGCTTTTCGACGATGCTGTTGGTTTCTGAGTTGTAGGCCGTCGTGTTTACTATCTTTGTCTCCAAACTGTTTGCATGGGCATTCCATAAACTGGACAGGAAGTTAGCCCCCTGTCACTCTTGATGATCTGTGGGACTCCATATCTGCTGACCCATCCAATGAGAGCTTTCACACAATTTTCTCCTGTCTGTTGACACATCGGTATTGCTTCTGGCGAGCTGGTATTTCTGTTGATGGTGGTGAACAGGTATCTGTACCCCTTGGAGTTGGGTAGAGGGCCCACTATGTCAATGTGGATGTGGGCGAGATGGTGGTGTGTTGTGTGGAACTCCCCTATTCTGCTCTCTAAGTGCCTCATTATTTTTGACGTCTGACACGGAAGGCATTCTCTCATCCACTTTTTGACATTGGTTTTCATTCCCCACCAGATGTACCATTCTGCTACAATTCAGACGGTTGCATGGCCTGATGGGTGAGACAGGTTGTGGGTGAGGTTGAAAGCCTTCCTTCTAAGACCTGCTGACAGGTAGGGACAAAGACTTCTGGTATTTGTTTCACAGGCGGTAGTCATCTCACCATTGTTGATAGATAGGTCACTCCACATGAGGGCAGGGTTGTTTGACCTCAGTTGCTGTAGGTCCACATCATCTTTTTGCGCCTCTCCTATTTTGGGATAGGTTACCCCTATCTGGACGGTGTTGGTGCAGTTTCTCGATAGTGTGTCAGCCACTGTGTTTGAAGACCCTTCAGGTACTTGGTGCAGGAGTGTTCAGCTATTGTAGACAGGTGATGCTGCTGTCATACTGACCATGCATCTTTGGTTTTTGTGAAGGCGTACACCAAGGGTTGGTGGTCCGTTTGTATGACTCTGTCCTTCGAGCATGTGGTGGAAGTGGCGGATGGCTTTTTGGACTGCCAGCAACTCTCTATCAAATGTGGAGTACTTTTGTTCTGCTGTCATTTACTTTTTGCTGAAGAACGCCAACAGTCGATGACCATCATCTGTGTCCTGCTCCATAACCGTACCCATCACTTTGTTACTTGTGTCAGTCATCAAATTGAGGGACCTATGGGGTAGAGGAAAGATTAATGTAGCTGCAGAAGATATTGCCTGCTTTGCTAATAAAAATGCATTATCTTGAATAGTTGACCAACAATTTTTTGGGCTTTCCTTTTAAAGAGTTATATATTGGATTCATGATTTTAGCGATATTGGGTATAAATTGATGATAGTAGTTGATTAGTCCTGAAAATTCTTGTACTGCTTTGATTGCGGTTGGTGTCGGGAAGTCGGTGATTGCTTTTACTTTTGCTGGGATGGATTTGATGCCATCTAGGCTTGTTTGATGTCCCAGGAATTCCACCGTCACTTTTGCCCACTCACATTTATCTTATCTTACTACCAGTCTGTTTTCTTGAGTATTTGTAGCACCCTTTCGACATCTTTTAGGTGTTGCTTGAAATTGGGGCTAAATACAAGGATGTCGTCAACGTAGACAATGCAGAAGGGAAGATTGCCAAGGAACTCATCCATTAGTCTTTGGAAGGTTGCCCCCACGTTCCGAAGGCTGAAGCAGCTGTAATTGAATGAGTAGATGACGAAGGGGGTAATAATCGCTGTTTTCTCTATGTAATCCTTCACTACTGGAACTTGGAAATATCCCCTCAGCAGATCTATTCTGGTGAAGACTCTGGTGCTGTTTATTTGGTTGGTGATGTCTGCTATGTTCAGCAACGGGTATCTGTCAGGGTTCGTTTTGATGTTTAGCAGCCAAAAGTCTCCTCATGACCACCATGTTCCATCGGGTTTTGTTACCATGTGGGGATGCCCATGGGCTGGGGGCTTTCTGGCATATTCCTGTCTTCTCCATTTCCCTGAATATTTGTTTGACGTAGGCGAGATTTTCTGAGGCCAAAACATCTGAAGTGGGCGTGGACTGGGGGACCTTCCATTTCTATGGATGTTGTGCTTAGCGGGTTTGGTTAAGTTGTGCTGCAGGCCATCTTTGAAGACCTCTGGGAACTCCTGTAGGAGGCGGCGTAATTCTGGTGGTGGGGTGGCTGATGTGATGGGTACGGTTTGTCATATCTGCTGTTGTCGTGACGATACACTGGTGGGTCGCTCTATTAATTGTTGTTGCAGTGATGATGTGGGGGCAGTTTTCGGTATCAGCTGTTTTGATGCTACGTCCATCAGTAGGTTGTGTTCTTTTAGGAAGTCTGCTCCTTAACACACTAATGTTATGTCTGCCATGATGAACACCCAGCTGTAGCATTTCCCATTGTTAAATCATTTTCTTTTTGTACCTGTCCTATTATTGAAAAGTCTTTATTTTCTATAAAAGTTTTACATATCTTGGAAAGATTCCTGATATTAGACTGTTCAGGGCGGGACAATCTGCTCCCGGTTCTGAAGCTGGCTTTATTTACATCCAACGTTATATATAAGTACAAGTGCCCAAGATGTAGTCAGGGGATCTATGTGGGATGTACTAAGAGCCTGTTGCGAGTCTGCATTGATGCTTATGGAGGAGTCAGCTTCAGAACCGGGAGAAGATTGTCCAGCCCTGAACAGTCTAATATCAGGAATCATTCCAAGATATGTAAAACGTTTATAGGAAATAAAGACTTTTCAATTATAGGACAGGTATAAAAAGAAAATGATTTAACAATACTTGAATCTATTATTATCAAATTGACTGTACCACCGTTAAACTCCCAAACATCGTCCACACAATTGTTTATTGCCTGATAGTCTTGTTGAGCTGTTTCTTCTCTGTCTGTACGTTAATTAATTTTTTTTCTCTCTCTTTTGTAATATTCAGTGTCAGTACAGTAGTTTGTTTTTAAGCTTTCTTCTGGGTAGGTTGTCACCAGCCTTTTGCTTGTTCCTTTAGTATAGGTTTCAGTAATTTTATTCTGAATGTTTTATTGCAATTCTAATTTGTAATTCTGATTTTATTAGTTTACTGATGGCCATCTTCACTGTTTGCGGCCTAGAAAATGCAACTATGAGGAGTTAAACATCGGTATATTATAATAAAACGCATATGGATAGTGCTTCCCTGACCTGACTTGGATTGTTTTTAGAGCTGTTGCTCTGCAAGTTGGATATATATATATATATATATATATATATATATATATATATATATATATATATATATATATATATATATATATATATATATATATATATATATATAGTCTTACAAATATCGACTATCAACGGAGGTATTCTCTTACCTGAGATGTGTCTGCATCCAGCATGGGGTCAATATTCATAACAAGAAAGTAAGGTATTTCTAAGTTAGCTTAATTGAGGCTTGAAGGGAAAATCAATGTCTAACTTAATTAGTTATAATTACATAAAATCAGAAGAGTAACACGTTGTTTACATAATTGACAAAGCAAGGAAGTCACAGATATCCAGATTACACTCTGAGAGAATCTCTTAAAAGATTATTAATAACTTATACTAGCACTGCAGATTATATTACATAAACTGATAAAGTGCCACAATTATATAGCTTATATCCTGGGGAAATCTTCTTAAAGTTAATGGGTGAAAGGGAAGGCACCGTGGTACAGCAGGGTGGCACAGCTGTACATACACCTATTCTGCAATATAGAAATGCACACGATCACTTCGGGTTGTTACAACGATGAATATAGGTCACCTAGAGTGCTGAAGACTGAGAGAAGGAGTCATTGAAGATGAAATATAATGCAAACTGGGAGTGATACCTATGAGCAGTTTAACACAAGCAACTTTAACACCAATTCATTAAGGCATTTAAGAGGATTGCAAGGGAGGAAATGAGCAGCGGGAAATACAGTTGAAGAAGGTGTTGCCGAAATAACTTTCCAAAACAACACAGTGCCTGAATTTCTAGGACACGAAGTCTTGAAGATAAAGCCAGTTGGGAGTTTGCCAATATGGACACCAACGGTTTGCACCAATGCAGCACTGGTTCGGTCAACAAAGGACAGAGAGGTTCTCTGTGGGTGGTCAGCGGGTGCCGATCGACAAGGAGTCTGCTTCCTACAGAGGTCTGCCCAATACTGCTTCTGTTTGACCTTTGACCTCCTCCTTATATACTTCACGTTCCCGCGCTTTTTGCTTGGGTCCAAGATGCGTGATTCCCATTACTTGGGCCTTCTGATGATTCAAGTGTTCTGTCTTTGTTTTTCGGCTTGCCTGGAATATAGAGAGCATCTCGGCAGAAGGGAGGATTCAGCAGGAAATCTAAATTATTAATTCTTATGAGATCCGATATTGCAAACGATATTTCAGTAGCTATTATCATAACAATGCAGAATACTTCTCGTATACCAAAATTTCATATATCACTTCTTGTAAACAGAAAAATCATACGAAAAATTATAAATACCAACATAACATCCTAGAAAGATACACTTTCAATATACTTTATACATAAGAATATATATATATATATATATATATATATATATATATATATATATATATATATATATATATATATATACATACTGCATATATATTATATATTCATATATATATATATATATATATATATATATATATATATATATATATATATATATATATATATATATATATATATATATATATATATAATCAACACACAATTATGTGTGGAACAAAAATCAATTTCTGACTCACATGGGGATCGAACCCAGGTCTTTCAATTGGAAGCAAAGGCGCTGCCAGCTGAACTGAATACTATAAAAAAAAGTTAGAACCTAAGTACCACTGTACCTAAAGTTTCTACCTGGCCAGGCTAACTGCCTCGCATACCAGCGAAGTTTACCCAACTCCCTGATCAGCAGTGGCCCAGCTGCGAGCGTATCATTAGAATTATCCCTTCTGAGTGAATATGACAGAAATAATCAACACACAATCAAGTGTAGAACAAAAATATCCACGCGAGATTGTGTTGATTATGTCTATCAGATTCACTCAGGAGGGTAATTCGAATGAAATGCTATTTATTGGTTCCCTGATATGAGTTAGAAATAAATATATATATATATATATATATATATATATATATATATATATATATATATATATGTATATATATATTTATATATGTATATATATATATATATATATATATATATATATATATATATATATATATATATATATATATATATACATACGTACATACATACATGCATACATATATATATATAAGAGTTTTCAGTTTATTTCCTAGTTCGAACGTTAAGGTTTTCATTTGAAGTGTTATTCGAAATACTTGAAACACGAGAAGGTAAAAGTCAGGTCAGAAGAAAACAAAAGTAGATAAGATACAGGAAATAAGAAATATGGTTACAGGTAAGAAAAGGATCAATCTTTTGAATTGGAATTATTTGGAAATATTAAACATTATCATCCAGGTTTATATTTGAGGTCCTTGGTCCATCCGGTTAGTTCCATTTACAGTGTATCAAAATCAATTTATTGTTTTCTTGAATAACGCTGTTCCATGCCTCAATGTGTCTTCCTTTTCCTTTGTATTTAGATTCCATCAATTTGTCCTAGTTCCTATGTGTGGCATAATAATAATAATAATAATAATAATAATAATAATAATAATAATAATAATAAAACCCTCGCTGGAGTCATTCATATATTTATATCGAAAATAAGTAGGGCCAAGATATCACATGAGCGAAACGATATGAAATCGGTCGCCGTAAGACGAAAAGCTTTTCCTTCATTAGAAAAACAAGTTCGCCCACAAAATATAGCCTTACTGTTTTTGAGAATTTTGCAGTACTTGCATCATTACTGCTTTTGGTGGTATCTCGATCAGATTTTTGGTCATAGTTTCATGTATTTTAGTGTTCGTGCAGCTATTTACGAAAAGCAGCGTTTTTGGCATGATTCTTGTACTGGCATGTGTGGACCTTGACTAAGTATAGGGTATGTCCCATCCGAATTATATCCTTAAGATCCTTCCCACACTTTAGGCATATGAGTACGCTTTCATGTTTACATGAAGTTTTCTGGCTTTTCAAAAGTAATTTATTTCATGATGTCTGTTTTGGAAATTGCGATACTTACTAGGTCACTAGGTCCATGAAGCTTGATATTACGAATTCCTTTTTGAAGTAATCTTCAACTTTTATCATATCTTGTAGTTATGGGTTCTGACCTTTTATGAAGTCTTTGAAATTCTCTCCTTCCGCATCTTCTGGAACATTTGCTATTATGATTTCCGGGGTGTTTTTCCCTTTCCGTTAGCTGAAATATTTATATCTCCATTTTTCGCCATGATATTTATAAGCTTGCAACTTTGCTCTGCGAAGGAGCTCTATGTAAAAGTATCCATCTTTTATGTGCTTGGTATATTCTACTGCATTGTTACCAATTACTAGCAAAATGTTTATCATTTGTGCAGTAGCCTGGCTGTGGCATCGATGATATTTACACATAGCTTCCATGTTTTGTTAGATGATGTGTCAGTAAAGAGGATAGGTAAGGGAGTTAATGGGTGTAATGGTGAGAAGACGAATTGCCTGAGATACACCCGCCCATTATTCGTCTGCAGCGAAAGTTGAAGAAAAGGTTATACTGAAGAGCACAGGTTGAAAAATTAGCTGTCTGAGTGATCAAGACACGTAATTTAAATAAGGAAAAAATTAGAAGAGCATATAAAAGAAAAATGGATAAAAAATAAGCTAGAATTAGAGACAAGGACGTGGAAGGAGTATCTGATTTAAGGAGTATGTAAAATATTAGCCGGTGGGAAAAGGAAATAAGAGGTTTAATGAAGGAAATAAAGAAATCATTTGAAGTACAATTCCATAACAAAAGAGAATATCATATACAGATTACAGGAGAACTGACTGGATAATGAAGAAGAAACTAAGACAGAAAGAGAAGGCAAATAATATACAGTGAGAAGTGAAAAGAGAACAATACCTTAGGAAGAATATGTTGTACACGCAAATAAAGATCAGAATAAGAAAAGAATTCAGTTTTTGGCACTGGAATGAGTATCTTAGAAATCTGTTGAATGTAAAGTATGGAACAGAGACAAAGTTTAATGATATAAGGGTAAGTAAAAAGGGTATTAATATCCTTGAAAATGTTCACCGAAATAATTGTTGAGAAGGGAAGGACAATAATCAAAAGACTCAAGAATGGAAAGACACCGCCAACTGATATGGTTGTAAGTGAGATGCTGAAGTAGGTGGTTGAAAGCGTGATTGAAAAGTGACCATGATGGGTAAGGTGTGTGTGGATGATGGAAAGCTTCCAAAGGAATAGACGAAATGAATAATTGTTCATTTGCTTAAGGGGAATGATGATAGAAGATTCTAATAATTATAGTGGCATAACATTATTTGGCATACTAGAGTGTTGTATGGTAGGATTTGAAATTGAGAAATAAAGATAACTGTGTATGACAAGCATGGACCTAGAAAAAAATTGTAATCAAATTATGAATTAATGCAGATGGGGTTGAGAATATGGGTATAGAAGACTTGATGTTTACAGCAATTAAAGCTTTCATGTTTAAAGCAAACAAGTCTTAAGTAGAGTGAGGAACATGTTTGCATATGATACAATATTGATTGGAGATGGCGAAAAGAAACTGAAGAAACTAGCAAATGATTTTGAAAGTCTTTGTAAAGGAAGCTGAAGAACAGGATTGTTAGCAGGGTAAACAAAAACTAGAAATGGCGCAACGAATATTTATATGAACAGTAAAATAAAGGAAAGTTTTTCATATATATATATATATATATATATATATATATATATATATATATATATATATATATATATATATATATATACTCACACACACATATACTGTATATATTACATATATATATATATATATATATATATATATATATATATATATATATATATATATATATATATATATATATATATATATATATATATACAGTATATACAGTAGAGAGAGAGAGAGAGAGAGAGAGAGAGAGAGAGAGAGAGAGAGAGAGAGAAGAGAGAGAGAAAGCTATAGGTAAACAGGCAGATATAGATATAGATATGTAGATTTATTTATTTAATTGTCATTAGTCACTTTATATTTTATTGCTTGAAATATGCTTCCTCATATTTCCTTGCCTGTTCTACAGGCTGTGACGTGTTTGTTTCAAAATTGTAATAACTGTGCGTTGTCATAAAAACCATCACTACTTCTGGGGACGGAGAGAGTGGTTGGGTTGTGTGAGAGCCCAGAGCATTATATTCTAGAGCAGACAATCGAAGCATTTTTCTGAAATGAGTTTCATAAAAATCTCATTAAGACAGCCTCGATCTAATGATAGCAACACATGGTGCTTACACAACGATCGTAATAGATAGTTTTAAGTTGAAAGGTGTAATTATTTACCCAATGGTTAGGTAAGAACTAATTACCTGGACACAATAACTTTGGTCTGGAGAGAACATGAGCGTGAAATTCAGGAGTTGAGAAACTCTAGGCGGGACCCTTGATCAAGCCGCGTCTTGGAAGGAGGCCATAATTCGTCGTCCCAAATATCCCCTGTGTATGGAAACCTTGCCTACTTTTACAGAGGTCGTGTGCTGGTTCTGAACCACTCACATCTATGATTAACGATGTCTTTCTAGGGGGCTGTGGAATGACCAGTCATTCGTTTCCTTCATTCAGACGGGTATTATGAGCTTTAATTCGCTGTTGGTCCTGAGGTTCTTTTGAATCTTGTAGATTGTACAAGGAATATTGTGAAGACCAGCATTCTTTGAATACCATTTTGTGTTAGGGTTCATAAAACAAATCAAACAGGTACGGACTCAAGTTCAGTTTTACGCGTTTTTAACCAGAAGTCTTTTTATCCTTTCAAAAGTTTAATGTTAATGAAAATCGAGAGAGCCTGATGCACTATTGCTTTCAGTGTAAAGTCGTTGATTCATTATGGGTAACACATGTTTTAAACTGGTCATCTTGAAATCTCAAGATTTTAGGACCATCACTCAGCTTGGTAGATAGTATGATTTGCCTATTATTTTCAGCTTCATCATCTTGGAATTTATATATTTTGTTAAATATCAAGTCTTTAAAATTCTGGTTATATTTGCTAAAAGGAATGACTGTTTTTCATTAAATTCACTCCATATTAATAGAAATTATTAATTTTTAGCTAAATCTGATTTTCCAAATCATCATTAACGTTAAAGCACGCATATATACTACGGGAAGTCTTCTGTTCCATTTTCGTGCTAAACGTGTCAGTTTTATTCAGTTTGAGCTATATTGAATGATATTTTAATTGTGTTCTTTTTTTTCTATAATCGGAATGGAGGTTTTAATAGCAAGGATGATTGTTTTAGGTACAATACTTTCTGAGTGGAAATGGTCCCTTTCTCATAGTCTTCCATCTGCCTGATGTAGCAGTTATGAGTGTTCTGGTTATTTACAATCTTCTCAAGTCTACTTTCCAAAATTATAATTGTTCCTTTTCCCACAATCCCTTCTTCGAACTTCACATTTTGTTACTGTTGTTTTTTCTATGATAGGAAAGGCTTTTATTTGTCCACCAATGTGAATTGCTGTGTGTCTTCATATGTTGGATTAATACGCTGTTATAGTTATTCCCCAGAATGTAAGTAACGGTACTGCATTTCTGTGCAGACTAGAAATGACACTTTTTGGACAGCCGAGCGGTCCTTAACAAGAATATCTATTAGGGGTTACATCTATTTGTAACATGGATTCTGAGTTTTACTTCAATAGTCATGTGATTCAAGTCACTGAAAATGATTTTCAGCGAAGTCAATGGGCTTTCTGGACTTCAAAAAGATTGTAATATTCGAGGTAGGTTTCACATTTCGGAGAGAATGAAGGCACTGTAAGTTGTTTCCAACCAGTTACAAGTGTAAAGCTAAAAAAAAAAGTCAGTCTCCAGGATAGTTAGGTCGTGATGATTGGAGACCCACTCTGCTATTGAAAAATCTTCATCTCTGATACTGCTTTTGCACCGTACAGCATGGTTTCTGATGTTAGAGGCCTCTGGATTCGATAACTCGCATCCTGTACGGTAGCTTAAGCCCCTGTGAGAGTCAATTCGTACCATCAACAACCTCCTCGTACATCCCACGTATGTTCCGTGATTACATCGCGGGCAAGTGTATTTATGTACAATTATGAATGTGAAGAGGGGGCTGAGACGATCCTTGACTGTAAAAAAATGAACCAGTGGTTAGGGGATTCTTTGGTATTAATTTAACATTTAAAGCAGGAAACGTTTTCTGAATTAGGGAAATGCAGTTCTTACGAAAGTGGTCGTCGTGTAGAAAGGGAAACTCGCATAAAATTTCATTTTTGGGGCAGTCAGCACTGGTAAGGAAACTCTCTTGGTCCACATTTCTCTAAGTTGTTTGTAAAAATGATTATTTGGGTAATAATTTTGTTTAAAATAACGGGTTAAAAAAAAGTATTTCTTCGTGAAATAAGGACTAGTTGGATGTATGAAAAAACGCCCTGTGGAGGAGGGTAGAAATAACATTTAATTTAAAGTTAAAAAAAACACGAGCTATAAAAATTCATACCTAGTTCAGTAAAAGTTGCCTTCCGGAAAACACCTGTAATAAAGCCAGTGATATCCCTGGATATCACTATATCAAGAAAAGGAAGTTTAATATCAGTTTCTTTCTCCAAAGCGAATTTAATATTAGGGTGCAGTTCGTTGACGAACTGCTAAAAAGATTCGGCATTGCGTTCATGTCGGAATCGTCGACATATCTCCGATGAAACAGGCAAAAAACTGACGGGACAGTCCTCCATAAGGCGCTCCTCCAGGGAGCACATGAAGATATTAGCAAAAGGTGGGACCAAGTGGGGAGCCCATGGCCATCCCCTCGACCTGTTTATAAACACTACCATTAAAAATACAAGCCATATCCAGCACGGACAATTCTAAGAGTTATTTAAAAAGACCTCGGGTAAAATTATGGAACCTGGTGTCATTATCAACAAAAATCTTATCTAAAATCATTTCTATTGTCTCCCCCACAGGAACGTTAGTGAACAGTGATTCTATGTTCAAACTAACCATAAATAAATCAGATTCCTGTAATAAAATTTGTTCCTGAAACTTATGGGAGCTGGGAAGAGAGTACAGATTTCTTTTGTGAGGGGTTCTAATAATAGGACCAGAAACCGAGCTAAACCATAGATGTGAATTGTGCACCACATAACTTTCTTTTTGTCTGATTTCTCATTTATTGTTACTCTTAATAGTTTATTCTATTTTAATTTCCTTTTTTGGTTCATATATTCTCACACAACATATTGTGTTGGCCGTGATCTCATCATATTATACAATGCCTTTTACACCTATCCGTAACTGACCTAATGAAGAATAATGGTTCTTCTTCTGTACCCTAAGATTATCACTACTGTTTCCAAAACTTACTTTTTTTCATGAAATTGCAAATGTATGGAACATGACCAAAACGTTGAGACCAATCATTGCTTCTTAAGCTGAACTAGATTTTACTCGTATCTGGTTTGTTAATCCAAATTATTACAGATTGATTGACTTTTCTATAAGGTGGCGTCGCAACAATCATGGTCACAAGGCCAGAAACATCTTATTTGCTATGCCAAGACGAAGCCAAGTAAATGAAAGGTCTCACATATTATTTCATGAAACACTCATTCTGTTATTTTTATTTTACGTCCAAAACTATATAAAATTTTTCTTTATCGCTGCACAGGAGTAGAAATGGTCTCTTTTGAAGAAAACAAGAGTAAACAAGTAAAAAATGCGCCGAAGTTTCTTAGGCGCAATCGAGTTTTCTGTACAGCCGCTACAGCCTATAATCAAGGCCACCGAAAATGGATCTATCTTTCGGTTGTCTCGGTATAATGCTGTATAAGCAGCGGCCCATGAAACTTTAATCACGGCCCGGTGGTGGTGTATCCTATAACGTTGACAGAAGCACGATTATGGCTAACTTTAACCTTAAATAAAATAAAAGCTACTGAGGCCAGAGGGCTGCAATTTGTTATGTTTGATGATTGGAGAGTGGATGATCAACATACCAATTTGCAGCCATCTAGCCAAAGTAGTTTTTAAGATCTGAGGGCGGACGGAAAAAGTGCTGACTGAAAAAGTGCGGACAGAAAAAAGTACGAACAGAATAAAGTGCGGACAGACAGACAGACAGAGCCGGCACAATAGTTTTCTTTTACAGAAAACTAAAAGGGTGCTATGTTTTGGTTACACACTTTTCTCTTATACAAAATAATCATCATGGGATTCTCTATTTTTTGTATATATCTAAAATACGGATCTTAATCATTTGCACTGAAAAACCAGCTGAGAATTATTTAGTAACGCTGCAATATTGCACATGCACGATTACCTTTTTATGAGCTGACTATGGCGTCTGCTGAGATCAAAGCGAACCGTCTAGTCGCTCGGAGGTGAAGACTTCATGCGTTTGAACGAACATCGCAGGATATTTATCTTTGTGCGTTTGTTTGTCGGAATTTAGTAGCCATAAGAAGATGCACTGCATTTTCGCTTCTTATCTGTAGTCGTCAGTTGAAGTTTTCGTTATCTATATTCTCCACACGATCAAGAATTGGTGATGGTAATGGGATAAAACGACGTCACATTTAGAAAAGTATATGACTGAATCTTCGTATTTCTGCCTATCTATCTATTCATCTATCTGCATTTTATACATTCTGAGGCTGTTTAACGTTACAGACTAAGTTTAGATAACTTTTTTTCAAATAGTTTCCAAAGGATGTCAAAACCCATTTGTTTTGAATATTTTATCTGTTTTCTTCATCGGCTTTCTAACTTTAATGTTCTACTTTGTTTATGATACCTGTATTTGTTATAGCTATAGTAGAGTGCGGGTGCCATATATGTATTTTTCTTCACTTTGTGGAAGACGTCTTAGTAAAGGAAGAAAAACAGCAGAACGTGGAGTTGGATTCAGTGTCCTTATAGATGTCAGATTAACTTTTCATCGTATTGCTTTTAAATTTATTTTCATTTCCCGAATAAACAGCTCTTCTTGTATTGCTGGAGTGACTCACCTGTTGACCAGATTGTCGACCAGATTCTCATCACTGGTCAAAGCAAATCCACATGACTTTGCCCGGTAGGCGCAATGGTCTTTTCCCACCAGCGGCCACTAAGACTTGGGCTGTGAAAATGTATGTTGGGCGGAGGGATGCAAATTTATGGCTTAATTTACTAGAGTGTGCAATCAGCATGGTTGCACTAATAAGTATCGAGAAGAAACTAGCGCACTTGTGGTTTAAAGATGGTTATAATAACACTACTTCTAACATTTGAGTTATGGACCACAATAAGAGTCAGTTTATAATATGTACCATAACTTCCAAACCGCCAAATGAAGTCTGTAACAGGATGCAGCAGTGCTGTAATTTCCTAGTGCCGAGGCTATCATTTAAATGCTGTTAAAATGTCAGTACATTTCATTTTTTGTAAGTTGTAATCTTTTCGAGAACTTTCAAATGTTAAAATGTTGAGCTTAATGAATATATTATTATTTGTTGTGATAGAACTCTACGCTATTAACATTAGAAATTGAAATTATGTGCAATACTTCATAATAAAGATAAAGAAGCCTTTATCAAGTTTCACAAAAACCAACATAATTCATTATTATTATCATTACTAGCTGACCAACCTGTCGCTGCCGGGGAAAACTCTGAATGACAGTATACTGGTAAGGGAAGGGAAGGGAAGGGGGAGGGGGAGGGGGAGGGGGAGGGGGAGAGGGAGGGGGAGGGAAGGGGAAGGGAGAGAGAAGGGTAAGGTGGAAGGGTGAAGGGGAGGGGAGGGGAGGGGAGGAGGAAGAGAAAGGGGGAGAGAAAAAGGAGGGAAGAGGGAAGGGGAATGCCTTGTGTGGTCTGGTTGGTAGCACTTTGGCTTTCAATTGAAAGACTTGGGTTCAATCCCGATGTGAGTTAGAAGTTTTGATATATATATTTATTTATATTACATATAGCTTCTAACTATTCCGAACAGTTGGATTTCACTCTGAATGTATCTTATGCTTAATATGGTCACAAATGAAGGTAATGTTACACATATCTTTGATCTGAGCTTGTTTGCTCCAAATATAAATGAATGTTTTTGGATATATGGGCAGATTTTTTTTTTATTGCATATGTGGTATCTACAGTATTACTTAATCTTTGTTTTCCGAAACTCTCTAATGGTAAATCTTTGGTTTACACAATACTTCAGTCTTCTCAGAGATCACAGAGGGTGCATTAATTTCATCACTGTTATAAATATATGAGGCCTTACGAACAATACTTGACTTTTGTGCGGCATTTGCTGAAACTTTCTTTAGGTTCATTCAGTAAAGGCTCATCCACCTGAAGGGGAGGATAGAGTGGAAAATCTGTACGAGATCTGCTAATCAATAGTGTAAAATTTTGTTTCACTGGAGTTCAGCCTCAACCTCACTGACTACACCATTCACTGATCCGGTCCATGTACCGACTGAGGCTGAGGGCAGCTTCATTCCTCATAAGTGGAGACTTTACTACACCCACAAGTGTTACATAACTGGCATACTGAACAATCTTGTTTTCCAGGCTAACAACCATATCACTAGTACACATTAAAAATAAAAGTGGACGAAGAACACTACCCTCCTGAACCCTTGCTAAAGATCCAGTCAACAGGAACTCGCTGCTGCTTACCTGTAAGGAAATCTCGAAGTAATCCTAAAACATATCCACCCACTCCAAGATTTAGTAAATTACAAGTGCCTTGTGATTTACTAAATCGAAAGCAGCACTAAAATCTATTTGAAGACTGCACTCAAAACCCTTATCAAGGTTCTCTTGCAAATGGCATGTCAAGTCTAAAAGAGCATGACAGGTACCTGACCTGCTTCCTATATGCATATTGACTATAAGCTAAAAATCCTTTAGATTCCACATACTTCTATTGTGGCTTAAATATAAGTTTTTTAGCAACTTTGGAGAGCACAGGGAGAATAGAAATTGGCCTGTAGTTACTGCAATCTGCAGATAGGCCATTCTTTGGCACAGGCACTGTATTGCTAAGCTTGCACTCATCTCCAAAGACACTACTTCGACATAAAAATATATATAATCTACTAATCTTGGGAGACAATAGAGGAAACTTTTCTAAAAAACAAAGGGAAGAAATCATCAGGATCTTCTCCACCCAGCTATCAAGATTGCCTAGAATTTTCTTAACATCCCCAAAGCAAAATGCAAATTTTGTAAGAATAGGTTCAGGATGACAAGTATCGGGGAGAGGGACATCCTGAGCTGATGGCTTAGTTTCAAAAGCTCAGCAAAGCAATTCAGCCTTTTCCCTAGTGCCAGTAACCAATCTAGTGGTGGCGGAATGGAAGACAATTCTAACCCAAAGGTAGATGATACAATTTTATTCCACCAAAGATGAGGCCGAGTAATTCCTTCAAGTTTCCTCTTCAAGGAATTATTGTAATTTCTCTTGGCTGTATGGTAAGTTCTATTTGCAGCACAGCGAGACTCAACAAAAATGGTGTAATTTTCACGTGAACGATTTCGTCTTCATATGTTGAATTTGGTTTGTTTGTCGTGGTAGGCTCGTCTACATGTATCATTAAACCTTGGATGGCCATTTGTCCTGAACCTGATGACCTTTCTAAGGTCATACCTTATTAAAATAACCGTCAGCATTTCATTTAACTTGTTGGAATCAGGATCTAATATAGCATCTGAAATATCAAGTGCCTGACAAGCTTTAATAACGTGACCCTAACTGGCTCTAGGTACCAGCCAGACCATTTATCCAATGGTGGAATTAGGAATATGCTGATTGACAAATACATCCATCTCAATGATGCAATGATCAGAGTTTCCTATATATTTGCAGACCTTGGACTTGACAATAGCTGGAACATCTGTGAATATCAGGTCTAATCTATTACCAGAAATATGCGTAGGTTCCTCAGTTAACTGGACGAAATTCAAAGCTATACAGAACTCTAGAGCAGACCGACCATGCTGATCTGTGGAATTTGAATTTATCCATTCACTGTGCTTTGCATTACAGTCCGCACAAATAACGAATGAAGCTTTTGAATCCTATGACTAGCCATACTAATCCTTTACAAGAGACTGTCAGATATTGAATCGTCGATATTTGGACTGTGGTAAACAGCAAATACGCAAACATTGTAGAACTTGCCAAAAATTTTTAAGCAAAGAACGTCATGGCAACTACACTCCAAATTTTTCTGACAATAAATAGTTTGTCCTGACTCAGCACATGTGGGATGTTACAACAGTAAGTAAAGTCAGGGCCATCTAACCCTGGGATTAAAAACTCAACCTTTGACTTGTTGCTACATACCAGTGACTCAGATAAAGACATTAAATCGTAGCTATGGGTACAACTCTGGAGATCAAGAAAATTTGCCCGTAAGCCCTGAATATTTAAGTAAAGTACATTGTAGTTTTCTTACTGTAATGAGTAACAGGCCCAGTGTCTAGCTCAATGTCTCCTGAAAGTATTAAAATTAACATCACAAAATCAATAGCCAAACTAATGAATAGACTCATAACAACCGTAACATTGTAAAAATCAACAGAACAATAAACACTAATGATTTATCAACAACAACAGTATTTACATTATTTACAAAAATTTTGTTGAAAGTATAAATGGATAAATTACAAAAGGGTCAGAAGGAGAAAATGAGGTAAAGATGAAGGCACACACTTTTCGAAAAAACACAGGCAGGTGATAAAAAAAAAAAACAAGGTTTGTATTCAGAGTAATGTTTCTTAGAAGGGTCGCCTACCAAGGTTAAAGAGTCCCTTCTACCTGCTGGTTTGATTTCGGAGTGTCCTTCTCCAAGAAGAGTTGCCTGCCAAGGCTAAAGAGTCTCTTCTACTCTAACTCATGTAGGCAGGGACGTCACACCCAGAAGTGAATGTTGCTGAGAAAAGCCACATTAACCCACTACCCATACACCCTAACTTATGCAAACCAAACGTAATGTTCAAAGTCCTACCTAGCTGAGGGCGCTTAGCCCACCAGGACCTTCTTTAATTTTCGGCTGCCCTCACTTTACGTCACGCTTCGGGAGTGCTTCTGGCTTAAGAACTGAATGAAGACACACCAGTTGTTCATATTCAAATTGTGTTTATGGCTGCAGTAAATAAAGTCACTTTTAGAAAATTAAATACTGTCAGTCTATTCACGAAAAATCTTACTTTTCCTGATAAAAAAAATGCTGCTATTTCTCAGTCTATGTCAAGGTCCTAGATCAAAAGGAAAGCAGTATAAATGACAAATTAGTTATTGGGAATCTTCTGCTTGGTCGATGTAACGTACGTCCAGAACTGCAGAAAATGCCATCTGAAATGTTTATATGTAAAAGTTAACAAAACTTTTATCATAACTCTTACCATACTCAAGTGCCAAAAATTATGAAAGGTGCCTTTTATCACACGACCAAAAATGTCATTCACTTTAATGTCAGTTACAATCAAATTACTCGTGTTGAAGTCTTGAGAAAATCTTAGCTTTAACAAAATTAGTATGAAAAAAGAATTTCTGAAGTGACATCACCCAGTGGGTTGAAACCCTTGATGTATAATATATTAATGTCTCGCCCTTCATCCTTCACCCTCCCCCTTTACCCCTCCCTCCCCTTTCCCCTTTCCCTCCTCACCCTCCTGCTCTCCCTTCCCCTCCCCTTTCCTCTTCCCTCCCCCTTTCCTCCCCCTCCCCCTTAAATGGGGCTGGTGCTGCTGTAGACTTTTGCTGACTATTAACAGTAGGGTTAATTTAGCTATGGGTGTGGGTAAGAGTATGATACAGACTTGGGTATGGGTATGGGTTTGGGAATGTTATGGTATCGATATGGGTATGAGTATGGTAAGGATACGGGTATGGGTATGGGTATGGGCATTGGTATGGGTATGGTTATAGGTATGGTACAGGTATCGGTATGGGTATAAGTATGGGTAGGGTATGGTACAGATATGGGTATGGGTATGGAATAGATTTGGGTATGGGCATGGGTATGGTACTGATATGGGTATGGTACTGATATGGGTATGGGTTTGGGTATGGGTATGGTTATTTGCATGAGTATGGGTATAGATATGGGTATGGTATGGTACAGATATGGGTATGGGTATGGAATGGATATCGGCATCGGTATAAGTATGAGTATGGTACAGATATGGATATTGATATGGTGTGGAGATGTGTATGGGTGTGGGTATGGCACGGATTTGGATATGGAAGGAATATGGGTATGGGTATGAGTATGGCATGGATATGGGTATGGGTATGGTACGGATATGGGTATAGGTATGGTATGGATATGGGTATGGGTATAGTATTGATATGGGTATGGGTATGGACCTTTTTGTTAAAAATGCAGTAAACCAAAAAAACGGATGGTCTAGTATAATACTAAAACACTGAAACATTTGTTTATTTGTTAGTTTGTTTGTTTGTTTGTTTGTTTGCTTGCACACCGGAAGGTAAAAGGGTCTGGTGCTGCCTGTAGACTTTTGCTAACTATTATTAGTAGGGTTAATTTAGCTGTGGGTACAGGTACTGGTATAGGTATCTGTATGGTACGGATAGGGGTATGGGTATTGTACATATATGGGTATGGGTATGGTACAGATATGGGTATGGGTATTGTACGGATATGGGTATGGGTATGGTACAAATATGGGTATGGGTATAGTTATAGGCATGGGTATGGGTATGGGTATGGTATGGATATGGGTATGGGTGTAGGTATGGTATGGATATGGGTATGGGTATGGTTTTGGGTATGGGCCTTTTGTCAAAAATGTAGCAACTAAAAAAGTGACCCAACCGGGTGGTTTAGTCTTCATCAAAAATTATCACACACGTTGAATTTACCTAGGCGGTTTTGGTTTTTGCGAACGTTGACCTATCCCAGTTTTCACACACACACACACACACACACACACACACACACACACATATATATATATATATATATATATATATATATATATATATATATATATATATATATATATATATATATATACATACATACATACATACATACATACAGAAACTGTATAATTATGCGGCAAACAAGCTGAGCTGACCATTATCACGGAGAAGCCACATTTCTCAGTAAACTACAGTATGTCTAAAGCCTAAAGAACACCATTCCTTTGTTACCACATTTTTCTCGGTCTAGGCCATTGCCATTGCAAAAAAGGACTGAAATCACAGGCAAACAAGTGATGAAATCACAAAAGGGGTAGTAAAGCCCAGCCACAAGAGACAGATAAGGTCAGGGGATGCAAAAGAATGGGTAGGGCTTTACTCCGTAACCTGATAAATTATGATGAAAGCAAAAAGTAGAAGTAGGTGTCTTTTCTCAATCAGTATAGAAAGCGAGTGCCATTATAATACACATATTGAATAGGCTTCGGTTTGGATGAGCTGCCGCTGATGATATGAAAATTAAACAAGAACGCCTGACTCAAGTACCACCCAACACTGACCCGGCTCAGCTTTTTGTTGAACATTACTCTAGTCTCCGCAGCAGCAGCAACAACACTCGGGATGAGTTCACCGTATTATTCTGGACGACACAGAAGAAAAAAGAAGAAGAAGAAAAAAGCTGTTACCCACAAAGAAGAGTTGCGTTTATATGATCGCAAGCTTCTGAGTGGATACATTTGCTATATGCCTTCAAATTGCATTGCTTGAAGAAGTGCCAGTGTCTGTCTCTTCAGGTATGGTTAGCATTGTGCGTATTATGATGGCACTCGCTTTCTATACTGCTTGAAAAAAGACTGCTACTTCTACTTTTCGCTTTCATCATAATTTATCAGGTTGCAGAGTAAAACCCTTCCCCCTACCCCTTCCCTTGTATCCCCTGACCCCCATATCTGTCTCTTGTGGCTGGGCTTTGCTACCTCTTCTGTGATTTCATCACTTTTTTGCCTGTGATTTTAATACTGTTGACACTCCTGCTAATCTTAAAATGTGGATCCTTTTAATTCTAAGAGAGGTTGTAGTTCTTTAGGTGCCTCTAGTCCCATGATCTTTACACGGTTATTACCATCTACAGGTTAAAGCCTTCAGATGACATTCTTTCCATTGATGTGGTATCGGTTTTGTGAGTACAGAATTGCTCATTTTCTCCCGTGGGTTCAGATGTGGCAAGTAAGTGCTGTAACTTCTTCATTGCTTCGTTACTGTATACCTTGCTAAAATAAAGTAATAACCAGTAAGTCGAAGAGAGGACTTTGTATTTTTTTCTAATTGCGGTGGATACTTACTGGCGTATTCTCTTATAATCTAATTGCCCGGCAACTAATTAAAACTAATATGATAAGATATCAGTTGAAGGCAATGATTATTCCATAATTGCCAGTTATCATTAGTAACTGCTCACTAAGGCTCATAAGTATGATTCATAGTCCTCAACTGCCAATTACCATTTCTAACTGCCCAATTATGTAGTTGAAAGTCTAATTAACACTATTACTTCAAGATGTTTTAATGAGAGAGAGAGAGAGAGAGAGAGAGAGAGAGAGAGAGAGAGAGAGAGAGAGAGAGAGAGAGATGAATATGTGACTGCGGTTCTTTCAGGCTATTGTCCAATGAGACTTGAAAAAGAACTGACAAAGAGTTGTGATCGTATAAAAAAAAGCTCACGTGTAATATACAGAAACAAACCTAAACCGTAAAATTACAGACTGATGTAGATTTCAGGGCATAGAGGCTAATATACCTCGAACGGCAGAGCGTTGAAATCGAGCCTGTTAATTTTAAAAGATTAATGACCGAGGTTTATGCTGGCTTAGAACGTACTGATGCCCCGTTCATTAATTGTTGGACGAGCCAGAAGAAGAATGATTAAGAACCAGATTCCTCACCAAGCCCATTTTTCCCACCCTTCCAACATGTGGGCTTGCGACGCCACATCAAACCACAGAAAGCTGCTTGAAAAGCGAATGATATCCTGCCATATTTTTTTTTCAGTTTGTGAGCCTTATGCTTTTTATTTCTCAGGCGACATTCTCTAACCGCGTGACAATAGAATATTGACAGTCTTTCTGACAAGGCGTCTGGTGCCTGGTTTTGAGATTTTTTGTCAATGTAGGCCACATCTAGCTTTCACAAACTCACCAGTATCCAACATCAGCAGATGTATAACTAACCGCTTAGGTGAATGAATTTTACAATAGATTTTTACCTAAAAAGAGCTGATTGCTTTCCTAACTCATGATTGATCTTCAGACTTAATAGTTCCTTTTTTACTATCAGTTTACTTAGCTTTTGTTTACGTTTATCACTGGAAGCCTTCAATCTAGACGGGAAATAATTAAAGAAAATCTATCCTTCTGTGATGTGATCAAATCCTTAGACATAGCTGGTTCACTTGAGGTGGATTCTTGGGCCTACGAGACGTTTGTTTTGGGGCCTCTGATTGGCTGGTACCGGGAGGTAGGCGGCTCGCTCACTGTCTTATTTTTAAGTCTGTAGCTCAGAAAACTAGCAATATGTTTATATATTTCTTCATTTATCTCACGTTTTGCACAAGATAGGAAAGTTTTGGTCATACCATAGGATTCGGTATTAATTGCACAACTAAATCATGATTTCCTGAAATTGGTAAGATAAAACACAAATGTGTATGTATTTATTTATGGACGTATGTTTCCAAGTGTTTGAATGCATTTGTAGTACGTGATTGGCAGTGTCCATGGGGAAAAAAAAAAGCCATAAGAAAAACCTACACATTCGAGAATCTATAATACATTCCTCTTTCCGTTGTAAGTGAACAGGAAAACTCTTGGATATCTGTGACCTTTTGATGATTAATATACTACAAAAAGCCATGGAGAGTTTTATATTTTGTGCTGGTTTAAGTTTGCACAGAAACGGGAAAGTCGGCCAAAGAAATTAGGTTTTTCAAGTAGCTTCCAGCGAGCAGAATCCTCTTCTGCTCTTCTGGAGCAAAACTCATTCATCTCTAACTATGCTGCATCGATAGAATCTTAATATATATATTCTCAGTCAATAAAAAATGTCTTGTGAGTGCTTTTAATCCGCCAGTTTTTAGTTTTTAAATCATAACGTGTGCAGTTTTGTTTTTATTTCATGAAGTATTCTAACCTTATAAATACAGTATATTCCTAATGCCACCATTGGAAAAATGATCTGGCTGAAATTTAGAGCCAACTGGGATAGCAATTGAAGCTTGTCAGTCACTTAATATTTCAGATGCTATATTCGATCATAATCCCAAGAAAAAGTGAACTGAAATGCTGTGGCTATAAGGTATGTCCTTAGAAAGGTCATCAAATTCAGGACAAATGACCAGCCATGGTTTGATGATACATGTAGACGAGCTTACCATGATAAATAGACCAAATTCAGCACGGAGACGAAATCATTCAAATGAAAATTACACGATTTTTGTTGAGACTCGTAGTACTGCGTATAGAATTTCTCATACAGCCAAGAGAAATTACAATAATTCCTTGAAGGGGATTCTTGAAGGAATTACTCAGCCTCATCTGTGGTGGACCAAATTGGCACCATCTATATTTGGGTCAGGCTCGTCTTCCATTCCACCACTAATAACAGATGAAGGTAGGCTGGTTACTGGCCTAGGGAGAAGACTGAACTGCTTCATCGACCTTTTAAAGCTGAGGAATCAGCTGAGGATGTCCCTCTCCCTGATACTTGTCATCCTGAACCTATCCTGACAAAACTGCATTTCGCTCTAAGGATGTTAAGAAAATTCTGGGTAATCTTGATAGCTGAGGCGGAGAAGATCCTGGCAGTTTCTTCCGTTTGTTTTTTTAAAAAAAAGTCTCTAGTGTATTGTCTCCTAAGATTAGTAAATTATATAGACTTTTATGCCGACGTGGTATCTTTACGGATGAGCGCAAGCTTAGTAATACAGTGCTTGTTCCAAAGAGTTTCATATCAGCAGACCACAGTAACTACAGTCCAATTTCTATTCTCCAAAGTTGTTGAAAAACTTATTCTCAAGTCACTATATAAGTACGTGAAATCAAAAGGATTTTTAGCTGATACTCGATATGCATATAGGAAGCAGCTAGATACCTGTGATTGTCTTTTAGACTTGACATGCCATTTGCATAGTAATTCAAATAGATTTTAGTGCTGCTTTCGATTTAGTAAATCACAAGGCATTTATTCATAAACTTCAGAATCTTGGAGTGGATGGATATGTTTTAAGATTACTTCAAGATTTCCTTACAGGTAGGAAGCAGCGAGTTGCTGTTGATGGGATCTTTAGTGAACCAAGACCTATTGTGTCTGGAGTTCCACAGGGTAGTGTTCTTGGTCCACTGTTATTTTTATTGTATACAAGTGATATTATAGTAGGCCTGGAAAACAATATTGTTCTGTATGTCGATGATGCAACACTTGTGGGTGTAGTAAAGTTTTAATCGGGACATGGGCAGGATCGAGTGAATGTTGTAGTCGGTGGGGTATGAGGCTGAGCGCCATTGAAACGAAAACACAATTGATTAGCAGATCGCGTAAAGATTTTCCACTCCATCTTCCCCTTGAGATGGAAGGGACTTTGCCGAATGAGTCTGAAGCTTTAACTACTCTAGGTGTAATTTTTTTACTCACATCTTACTTTTGAGAAACATGTAACGAATGTTTCAGCAAATGCCGCACGAAAGTTGGGTACTATTCGTAAAGCCTCATATAAAATCAATGCAACCTGTTGTAGGTCATTTGCCATTCCTTTTCTAGAATCCTATTCTCCAGTGTGGGTGTCTGCATCGGCCAGAGATTTGTTTCTTTTTGACAGAGTTCGTGGTGGTAGGCTTGTTTCCTGATGTTAACTTGGACACTCGACGAATGGTCTCTGTCATTTTTTCATAAGTTGTGTTTTAACTGAGATCTTTCACATTCACAATTGACCCCTGATCACATTTTCCTGCCAAGAGCAACGAGATTTGCTGAACAGCAGCGTCAAATGCAGTAAATGTGTCCCGCCGTCGAACAGCCTCCCAGAGGATGTCGTTCAATTAGAACTTCAGAAGTTTAAACGAAGATGCATTGCATTCCTACCCTAACACAACTCAACTTGTATTTATTATTTCACTTACATTTTTATCTACTTATTAATTTGCTGATTTACCTGCTTTTCTAATAAGTGATCTCCTTTTGCATTTCCCATTACCTTCTGTTACTTCTTTCGAATGAACACCGTATTATTTGGAAGCTTGAATTTCAAGTCAGTGGCCCATGTGGGCTTTTTCCATATAATAGGGTTCATCTTCTGAATATAATAATAATAATAATAATAATAATAATAATAATAATAATAATAATAATAATAATAATAAAATCTCTTTTACGCTGATATACACCTTTCCTTCAGTACATTAACCAAAGGTTATTCTAGCTGCTTCTGTGGCAGCTCCATCTGCCCGTGGAATAATCATCCATTACTACTTGGAAATGATTTTCCGTTGGGAATGATATCCGCCAGGGGAAGTGAAGAGATTACGCACCGGGCATTCACTTTCTTCGCCCTAATTCCTGGCATTACAGCACTAATCTTTTTGTGTATAGTAATGAGCCCGGAATTCTCGCCACACTTAACTCTCACCCACTGCTGTAATTTGCACTACAAGTTTTGCATCTAAAAGATGCAGTTTGCTCCAGACCTTGCGGTTAGAGAGAGAGAGAGAGAGAGAGAGAGAGAGAGAGAGAGAGAGAGAGAGAGATTGCTATGAGTCACTGTGTACGCGCAGTTAGCGAATGTCCACCAGAAACCCAGTTGGTATGGAATGAGGGCATGGGGGTGAATTGAATGGAAGGCTCTTAAATACCTCAGAGAAGGGCGAGAGAGAAAAGTAGGAGGTATTGCCTAGCCCTGTCTTGTTATTGTGGGCCCCAGGACGAGTCTGCAACAAGAACAGTGTTACGTCCTTTCAACACAACATTGTTGCAGTTCTTCTGCTTTGCCACGGCTGACAACGTTTCCGAAGCGTCGTCCAAGAATCTCACTGCCAAGGCTATATCATTCCTCTTAATTGCGATATTCGGATATCGTGTTGTCTCATAGATGCATATAAGAGCATATAATATACATTTCGTGTGTGTCGACAGAGCGGGTTTAGAGTACAAACATGGATGTATGAATTATGCGGGAAATGAATGAGGTTGGATAGCCTGACCGGGAGCCAGCTGGGAACGCCAAACTAACAGAGCAGACCTGCCTAATATGGCCTAATGAAGCTATTATATACAAATGAGCCAAACCAGCCAACCACCAATCATACTTAGTTGCTGATAGCGGCCAACGAGCGCTAACGGGCTGCCTAACTACCCTACCTCGTTATAAGAATGTTTACCTTTTTCCTGTGACCTTTTCATTTTTGTTTAGCCAACCTTCCGCGTGCGTTGCGACTCTTTTGTGTATTTATGCATTCAAGGGAAAATGTGACTGTGGTAACTTTCGTGCCTGTTTCTTATCTCACCAAGGATCTGTTTTTCTTAATACGCGCTTCATTATTTCTAACAGCCCCTGAACCTACCAAGTATTCAGCAAACTGAATATTGACATCACAGTAATGTTGAATTTGCTTATTTAACAATTGACATGCCTTCAGCAAAAGTAAGAAATAAAATTATTATCAAAGAAATCGATAGCAATGGTGTTTTCTTCTAATTGCATTGCTAAAGGTGATGCGGGCCATTCAAAAGAGCTGTTGCAGCCACTACGCCTCATCAAAATCCTTCAGCACGTTCTCCGAAATAGATGAGCTCCATTGGCGATGGGAGTCGGCGTATCTCTTTCTTCTTCAAAAGAAACGGTGTTAGTGTTTCCCTTTATGCCAGCGTTTCTGTAAGGCTGTCTTCCGAAGAGATTTTTTTGTTCAAAGATTTAGCGGATAACGGGAGGTTGGGAAAGAGGGAGAGAGCCTTCCACTTCTGAAGGGGAAAGTAAAGAATTTTGGTCATGATGGGAATGACCTATTCATCACTCCAGTGCTGAACAGATCATTCCCATATTTATTTGTGGTTAGCACGAAAGGAATAGCATCAAAAATAAAAGTCACCGAAATGAGAATACAATTCATATTAAAAAGAAAAAAAAAAAAAAATCCGTCCAAAATACTCTGTCGTGGACAGTTGCTGGAAATAGTTTTACAGCAATTATATCTAACAAAAGAAAGAGGGTTGTTTGATTTATTGTATCCATATACGGTAAAAAAAAGGTACGAACAAGAAAGCTGAGTGAATCGCTGACCATTTTCTGTGGATATTATATTTTGTCTACTATTCAATGAGCAGATGATTATGCAAATGCAAAATACATGTCCATTAGCTTAGTGAGTAATCACTGCAGTATTGATTTACTGCTGACCGTCTTATATAGAAAAGCTGTTTGATATCCTAATGAGCAAACAATGACCGGAAAGGAAATTGTCCGAAGTGTGCGCCCCACCTTAAGAGAGTTGAAAAAGAAAAAGCTGTGAACAAACAAATAAGCGATATCCCTTAAGTTAGGTCATGTAACGTGCGCTTAACCTAATGACTCGCAATTATAATCATAGCTTTTGCAGTACTTTCATTATACCGAATGATGATAAAAAGTTCCCCCACACACCTTCATGCCACATTATGCTTCATACGAAGGCGGCTCTGACATTCTCGTTCTGCTAAGACGGGCGCCCTGTTAATTTCATCACAGGTAATGAAAGTTGGTTAGGCTTCTGTGGCGTGAATTGTGGTCATAATGGAAATTAATCGGCTGCTTGGGTGAAAGAACCCTCAGAGAGAGAGAGAGAGAGAAAGAGAGAGAGAGAGAGAGAGAGTTGATGTTAACTAAGCAGTGCATGAGATGTATTAAAAGTCTTGGGGAAATTTGTATTTAAACGTTTATTCCTTCAACATGAATGTTTTCCTTTGCCTTTCATTATGAATTTTTACTTTTTCTCAATTTTTTCAAATTTATTCTTTATCTATTCATTATTTAGGGACGATTTTTTGAAGCGATTTCTCTGGGCTGAGAGGTGCCTTAAGACCATTTTTGAGGTACACCGTCAAGCAATTCATAGTTTATGACTTGCAAAGCGTTGTCTTCTTATTCCGTAGATAACTGTAACAACCCTATGCGGGTTGCGACATAAACCTTAAGGTGTGGCACGATGTCAGAAGTGCCTGGTCCATTTTCTCACCTAATGTACTTCATTTCTTCTTTCCAACCTTAGCAATCCATTAATATCGACATACCTTGGAAGCATTGTAAAGAAAAAAGGTATAATATACATGATTTGCATTTAATCATGTGAAAGAAGCTAAAAGTTCTGTTAACAGGCCTTAACTTCCAACAAGAGAAAACCCCCATTAGAAAGGTGATTTTCGCCAGTTGTTGCGTATACATCAATATATAACAAATAAACTTCAGTAAGGAAAAAATCTGCTGAAAAAATACGTTATTCTCTATGCCCTGAGAACTGACATGTAAGACATATAGAAACTTCATTGACGAGAGGCATAGGCTCTGCAAAGCAACGCTACCACCAAAAAGAACCTTGCAAGACTTCTCTTTCATTCTTACGAAGTTCAGAACATGTACACCAAAGTTGACTTGAGATAATGAAACCAAAGGATAAACAAAAAAAAAAAAAAAATAGCTGCAAAACTGGAAGTGTTATTTCAGTGTGCGTTTCATTTGACTTTCATAGTCTAACGGACATCTAATCGATGGCTTATATGTCAGCCCCTGGGCTTTAAGGGCTTTAGCCACTGAGTAGCCCTGCGGTATGTGCCACGTAACTTAGCATATACAGTACATACTAGCTCTTTCCCGCCACAGAGTTTATACTTTATAGTTTTTGTCTACAGCCAAATGAGTTAACTCAGAGGCAAGGGGTACCTTGGTTTAAGATAGCATAATAGCCCCTCATAAAATTAGGATGAATATAGTTATGTCAATATTTCTTTCTACAGTTTCATAGCCAAGAGACGTGCAACCCAACATCATAGTTCCTCGAGAGAGAGAGAGAGAGAGAGAGAGAGAGAGAGAGAGAGAGAGAGAGAGAGAGAGAGAGAGAGAGAGAATGACTAAGGGTAAACACTTTGACATAATGTCACGCACTAACAATAACGAAAAAGCTCCGTAAGAGTTTAGACTGAACTCTACACTGAAATAAAGCTTCTGGTGAGGGACTAGTTCCTGATTAACGTTACTGAGAAACAGACGACCTCCCCCTAAGCAAATATTTCTTGAAGATGGAAGTCCCGTGATGCAGACAACATTCAGTAAAGAGAACAATATTCCAACAACGACACATGAAAAGACACAAAGGGTATTATTGGTTCTGCATCATTTTTCACTAATTCATACCAATCCAAAATGTTCATTCTGTATCAGCATAGACTACAAAGTATTACAAAAATCGCATAATTTACGCAGTTTACTCTAATTTGACAGAGAATGAATATGGCACTGGCAGGGCAAAAATATTTGATGTACTGTAATATTTTGGATAGCTGTAGGTATATTAAAATGCTGTCAGTGACAGCCCTAAAAACCAATGGAAACGATCAAGTTCTAACTACCAGGACCTGCGTAAAGAGGTTTCAAAGTATGATTTGTGGTTAGGAAGGCCAAATTCATTAATGAAACCGACTCAACTGACCTGAATTCATATCCATTGTCTGTGCGAACTATTCCTTTAGCGTCAGACTCGTCAGGCTGCGGGCTGAGAAACGACCAGAGAGACTGGGGCATGAGTGCATGCTCTGAGGGAAGATTGTATGACTAAGAAAGAATTATAAATGCTTGACCGTTTCTGTTTTACATATCGGTAGTGTTTAGTACTCCTCAGAGTAGAACGGAAGGACGGACACTGGTTTCTAATGATTGTTTTAGTAGCGACGAAAGGAAATTGGAAGTACTGAGATCAGAGGTTAAAATTCAGGACCAGACCTACAAATACAGGAAGGGTAAGAGACATTATAATTTCTGTAATAACTTATTTCTCTCACTCCCTTACTCACATTAAGCCTTTTTCCAAAAAAGGGAGCTCTTTTCGTAGAGAAAAAAAAAAGCACAACTGTCACTACCATATAAGCATTTTTACAGCTGAATGGTAGATGAACCAACCACCTGTGCAGAAAATATCCAAAATGTTCCCCTTATTACGTCTTCAGAGAGGTGTCCCCAGCAGCTCTCCCTGGAAATTAAAGCCTTTACTTTCTGATACCTCTTTCACGACAATAGTCTTTACAACTTCATCTCTTTTCAATCCACGCCACTATTAAAGAAAGTGTCGAAAGACAATTCTTTAATAAAAAAAAAATGCCATATGTAATGAATTAAATTCTCAAAGGAAATCAGCAACTTTAAAGACCTAAATCTATTTTCATCAGAAACTAACACTGATGTTGTCAATAACACAAGGAAATGTTTTACAGAACTTTTCGCAAGTCGGTTATTATTCTTCTTTTCTGAATTACAAAAACGAGTATTTTTTTATAGTTATGATTTGACCAGCATGCAGCAAACTCTCTCGATTTTGTATCAAAATCCATAAAATACAGAAATCTATGAGAAACATAAAACTATAAGATAGATATATATATATATATATATATATATATATATATATATATATATATATATATATATATATATATATATATATATATATATATATATATATATATATATATATATATATATATGAAATACCAACCATGTGTTAAACTGGAGCTTCATGTAATCTTAGTAGACTGAAGGTGTTTAATTATAAATGTCGTTTATATTCAGGCACAGCCAAAAATTTTCTCTTTCTTGTTATTTTCCGATTTTTTTTTTTTTAAATATGGACTTTCTTCTGGCACATTATGATAAGTCCCTAGTTTAAAACGTTGCCTCAGAATACTTTAAATTGCGCACTTTGTCGGTACATGCTACACTCTCAACTGGTTCTGTGAGCAGTGTCATTTGGTACATCTGTCGTGCTTTATCACTGAATTGATTAAATTCTTCATTGTCCCAATAACCATCGTCTATTCAAGGCTGACCTTCAAGCCGTGGTGCTTATTGACATCTTTCTCATATGAGGTACCTTCTCCGTAACTCGAATACTATGTTAATTGAAGACTGTGTTGAATGGGTATTATTTATTCTTGTTTTAACTTAAAACGCTTTACAATCAAAGCTCCTTTACCTCAACGTTGTGAATTTTATATAGGTTTATATAAAGTTTTGTATTTCGACTGTCGTGACACTATGAATGTATGACTGGTTAAATCAATTGCCATTATATTCCGGCAACCTCACTTCTTTCAAGAGATGAAACTTCTTGTTTCCATCAGTCCCGAAATAGATAAGAGCCTTTAGCGACCTATACCATAGGCCATAGCATAAAAAAAAGAAAAAAATAAAAACAGTTCCAATACCTAGCATGTTTAACAGGTTTTGAAAAATCCGAAATCTTCATGAGAGAGAGAGAGAAAGAGAGAGCGTGTGTACGGCGGTGGGTGGGGGTGGGGGATATAGATTCCATCTTGTGGTCCGGTTCCCACTCCAGTAAGCTTTTAATTATTCGCTTGATATGCCGGGTGCAGATTTTAATAATTGGTGTGTTCATTTTTTGCTAGTCCGGAAAATCTGTTCATGCAAGGTTGGCCAACGGCAAATTAGCTGGTTATTAATGTCACCTACTTTTTGGCTCTTTCTTTAACTGCTCTTTGATCAGTCTATGCTACGAGGATTATCACGAACGTCATTAGCTTTTAGCACCTTTATCATGGGAATTGATCCTATTAATAATGTCTCGAAGATTCTCTCTTTCTCTCTTTCTCTCAAGTAGGAAATTTGCGAGTGTCTAAGAGGAGTAAAGAGGAGGAGGAGGATGAGGCAAGGAGCGTAAGAGAAAGGGTTGGTGAGGGACGAAGGGAGAGGCATGGAAGAAGAGGGAGGGTAGCATTGGGGGGCGGGGGGGAACGCTCAGTCTTCATAACTCCAACCGACAACTCAATCATGGGAGTTCCCACCTACCCAGGGCCTTTGAGATGTAAATTAATTAAGATGTAGACGCAGAAGACGGAGATTCTAGGCATTTGTAATTAGCAGACTTTAAGGTGATTGAGAGGCCAAAATTACAGGGTTGGCCCCGCACCAGCTCCCCAACAAGTGAAATAAGGAGAGAAAGGCCTTCAAAAAAAAATGAGAGAGAGAGAGAGAGAGAGAGAGAGAGAGAGAGAGAGAGAGAGAACAGGCCCGTAGTTTTTACAGGAGAGACTCTCTCTCTCTCTCTCTCTCTCTCTCTCTCTCTCTCTCTCTCTCTCTCTCTCTCTCTCGTGTACTCAATCGATTGTGTGGAGGATAGAATACACATTCTTGTTCTTTAAGTAGAATTGGTAAGCTTTCTCACTGCTATCAGATGCTCTTGAATAGTGTATCACGTGTGTGTGCGTGTGTGTGTGTGTGTGTGTGTGTGTGTGTGTGGTTTTCTTCGTAGGTGCGGTTTTGAGAAACCCATCAGTTAGAGATGTAAATAGACGTTGCCCTTGTTGAATTTTGTCGGTTACGATCGCGGCGATTTTCAGGAACGAAACTTTCTGAAATGCTGAGCAGCTTTTTTTCTGCCGAGGTGAGAGCTAATCATGGATAGTTATTTTAACTTCCAACCACAACACAGCTGTTACAAGCGGTGAAATTGAAGAATTAATTATAAGAGCGTAAATTACACGAATTAGCGCGAGCGCTAATGGGACCAGGGGCTTAAAATGTTATAGAGTTTTATTTTGGAAATAAGCACTTTTTTATATATACGTTTGAGATACCTGTTTTTGTGACGACAACCTGACGAAACGCCTGAGTTACGGTTAAATTAGTTTTGCTTACATAAGCTGTAATAGCAGTTGCGAATGAAAGAGGCTACTGATTTCTTTCAATGGAAAGGAGGGCAATTCATTAGTGCTCCTCTAGATATGATTGTAATGTGTCATTTATAATTCTTTAATCTAATTCTTGAACTCTCGAATAATTCTCGCCTATTGAACGCTAGAATATAAAACATTACTTTCATACTCTCTTTGCTAGCTTAATTCCTGGGTTGGGTGGTATAAAATATTCTTATCAATTCTGTGAATTTCTTCTCTAATTCTGTGTTGGTTATAAATCAGAAACACAAATATTCCTATTTTACTTCCAAAAACAATCTTTAAATGTTTAACAGGTATATAATGATAATGTTTTGCAAAATTTCCAATGACTTACAGAAAGATTACCGGTCGAATGTGGGACCTTTCAGTATCAACTGGAAATCGTTGCAGTTGAAATAAATTCTTCAAGTACAAATCGATTATTAGAAGAAATTGCGAGTCTGTTATTTCGCGCTTGAAGTTTAGCTCAAAATGAAACTTCATTTTAAGCTGACTTTGTGTTTTATTTACACATAAAGTATTGCAAAAGAAAAAAATTGATACCGGTTCTTCTTAGAGATTCCTCTTGATGCCTGTACATTCGATTGATGTTACAGGATAAAAGTACGAAATCATTTTGAATTTGTCCATGAAAAAAATCAAGTTGAAATCGTAACCTGATATCTCGTAGCAAGGTTAAATGATTGTGCCCATCATTTCATAGCGCTGAGACTATAAATAATTTAGTGATGAAGTGATTATGAATGAAAATGAAGGCGGAAATAAAAAATGAATAAAATAAACAGGCAAGAGAGTTCATATGGAATTATGAGTTGGGTAACAGCAGAAGAGAAGAGGGGAGACGCCAGAGCCAAGAGAGGTACAGCAGTTCTGAAGAACAATGGCCGAAAGGAAGCAGAAACCGTCTCAAGAAAAGCAGAGGCAGAGAGGAACGTCACAGGTCAAGGCTTTCAGAAGCCAAAGAAAATGTTCACGCAACGATCATGAAAAGTCCTCTTGCTGGAAAAGAGGGATGTTTGAATACTTCTCATTTTATGCATTCGGAAACATCAGAGGAAGGGCCAAGGAGATAAATATGGGAAAAGGGAGATCACGGAGCATTTAATAAAAGAGAATTTGGAAATTCTTAACTCAAATACGAGAAAATAAAGCAAGCAAGATGACGGAGGCAGTCTCCTGGCAGTTCTTTAAGTATCGGTGCTTTTACAAAAACCTCTCGGTTTTTTTTTTCTCTCTCTCTCGTTATACCTTCACCTACCGTCGTCTGCTACCACTAGAACAACCATCACCACCACTACTACTACCACCTCTGCCACCTCTTCTACCACTTGCACCACCACCCCATTTGTACTGTTTATACTAATGGACCATCTGATCTGAATATTTATGACTAAAACACCATAAATCTGTCGTCCCAGGCAGTGTTTAGGTGAGTTATGGTTTATGTCTCTTTCTGTACACTTTCTTTACGTCATAATTTAAGTCCGTAATTGGCTGGCGTGAAGAGCTGAAGCAGAACCTCCGGGCGGCTCCAAAGAGATCCAGAGAACCAATCCACTCCTCGGCCTCCCTCCCTAATCCCTCCCTCCCTCCCTCCAGGGGCTCCTGCCCCACCTCTGTTCGCTTCTCTATTTCCTCTACTCCTCCCAAGAACCTTTTGCAGATGAGATCCGTCTGGAAGCTCTTTAAGAAGAAGGAGGAGGAGGAGAAGGAGGAGGAGGGGGAGGAGGAGGAGGAGGAGAAAAAAAGCAAATATGGAGTGTTTAGAGCATTACAAAGGTCGGGATGGTAAAGTTACGAGCTTAAGGAATCCTGCCGTTTCAATAGAGGCTGGAAGGCTATTGAATGCCCAGATGGCTGGGAAGGGTCTTATGATTGTTTAGAATACCTATTCGAAGGGAAACGAAATTCTCCAGACAGTTGCGTTCAAGGAACCCAAAATAAAAAGATTAAGACGGGAGCATCTGCATCAAACAGTCTTAATGATGTGAGATTTGGAGCCTATACCAGTAAAGGGGATGCCATAGAAATATGCTGGAGGACAGAAAATCTCGACCAAAGTTCAGTGTGATTCCGGGAAAATGTTTGCCGTTGACTTGATAGAATGCATGGAGATAAAATTTTGCGTTGCTGAACCGTTCCTCAGAAGACTGGATGAACACTTTGGGAAACTTGTAGCTAATGTTTTAATTTCTCTAGCAATTGTCCGAGAATTTACAACCAATAATTTAACTTGAATATTTCAAGTGACATCTTATTCGGATTTTTATTCATATGTATCAAAATACCTGTTTCTCGGAACGTTACTAAGGTTAATTTTCAAAACGTGAGGAATAAATTTTTATAGTAAAAGATAGTGAGTATTATTCAACCTAAAATATACATCAAATAGAAAAAGAAATTCAGTTAAAACTATCAAATTACAGAATTCCTTTGACTATTTAACAGAATATATTAGACAGACATCTTCGTTAAAGGTGCACAATACTTAAATAAAAAAAAAATTATTCATTGCGTCGGTTAAGGAATGTATAGTTAATATTCTGCCTTGGAAACATTAAATGTTTTGACAATGACTTGTGTAAGTTAAATATTACTCCACTTACGGAAATATCTTGCTGAACCATTTATCCTCCCCTCTAATTGATACAAAAATAACACTCTTTTTCGCATGAGACGCTGATCCTCTGAAACTGAACCGTACGCGTAAAAATCTCATAACATTGAATGAAATCCGGAGCTTTGTTAACGAGGCCGTTAACACTCAGCTGTGCTAACAAAAAGTTAACCGTTTCAATTTGATATATAGCTTGAGTCCAATAACCTTTTTCCATTTTTCAAACTCACTTCAAGTACTCCTTTAATGATATTTTAACTCTTAGCGCTCAAGAAATTGACATTAACTTCAACTTTCCGTTGTGGTTTTTGGGCCTTTTGTTATCGATTTTATTTCTGTTTGCCATTTTGGCATCCTCGATATTACATGTCTTTAGACGTTTCTGTGAATCAAGTTTTTGCGTGTCTGTCTGTCTGTCTCTGCCTCTCTCTCTCTCTCCCTCGCTTTCCTTCGAGTATGGTTATTTCCTTTCAAGTAGCAATTATGTGGTGGCAGTAATTCCAGCAATTTGTTTTCAACATAATGTTGGTCCCTCAGGTTAGGTGGAGCAAAACGAGCAAATCGGTGTACATAAAGTCTACTTGTAGTTGTAGCTTTTATTATCGTTTTATTATTGGTTTATTATCCCATAAAACTCACTCGATATATCTGCCATGTTGGCTCTTCATCCACATGCTAGAATTCATGCATTTCTCAGTTCATTTCTTTACTAATCAATTCATTATCAGTCTTTTTTTTTATTTAATTACCTGCTTTGCCAAGGAGCTGTTTTTGCTCTAACAGAACTGATATTGTTTTCCACCTGGCTCAGTTTATTTCAGTGCCTCTCGTCATCATTTAATTAATTTAATGTTGTAGGTAATAATGGCATATATGCATTTCTTCTCTTCCGTCAGAACATCCAGAGACATCCAGTTGCTTTATGACGTTTTGTGCAAAGAGTCTCTCACAGAACTGAGGCTTCTCACTTGGAACGACTCTATCTGAACATCTTAACTACTGTTAATATTGACATTACCATATGCACTTCTAATTTTCCTTTTGCAACGAGAGGGCCCATCGTATAACCGTCTATTTGGAACAGCGGCCGAAATTGTTTTGCAAATTATACGTTGTAAGTTAATTTTCTGAGGCTAATAGCACGTCTCTCAGCCTTCCTTGTCTTTTCTCTCTTTCTCATGCTCTCTGTCTGCCTCCTCCCCTCCCCCCCTCCTCCTCTTCCTCCTCCTCCTCTTCTTCCTCCTCCCCAGTTGAATCTCCCCCCCCCCTCTCACCCACGCCTTCCTCCCCTTGCCCCGTCCTTACCCACCTCTTCCCCTGCTTCCTTACCCATCGTCTCGGCCTCCTGAAGACCAGTCCAAGTAACGTCTCTATCAGGGAGATGAAAGACTATTCCTCCTCCTGCTTTTGCTAAGGAGGAACTGGAATCAGGAGGAACGGCAGCAGCAGCAGTAACAAGTAAACAGGGAAGAAGAAGAATCGATAACAAGAATATTGTGTCATGGGACCTTTCCTTAACGATAAGTTATTCTCACGAGTAAGAAGGAAACAAATGTAAGAATTTTAAATGATTTTAGAAGCAACATAAAAAAAAAAACACACACAACGCCAAGAGTATTCGTTATCCTCACCTACTATATACCACACTTCACCATTTCAAACTTTTTCTCATTAGGAAATGCTTTGTATGGGAAGTGGAAATTAAATGTATTTACTTGCTGTCGTGACTCCAAGTTCTTCCTGAAATTCCTCCTCCTACACCTGGAGATTGTAAGACGATTGCGTGAGAGTGGTATATTTAAGCAGTGATCTGTTTTTTTTATTATCATTTTTTCAACACACCTTAGCGCTAAACAGGCTTCATTAATGTTAATGGAAGTCAGTGTTATGAAACAGCAGTTTTTTAAATATCTAGCCGGGAATATTATCATGAAATTTATGCATCACACCCAACTTTCATATATATATATATATATATATATATATATATATATATATATATATATATATATATATATAGATATGTGTGTGTGTCTGTATTTCTCTCTCTCTCTCTCTCTCTCTCTCTCTCTCTCTCTCTCTCTCTCTCTCTCTCTCTGTATCTATCAACAAGTAATAATCCGACTAAGATATGAACAGAGCAGATGTTTAGTTTTGTTTTCCAATACTGAGGCCGATGCGCTATAACAGTATTGGCATTCCCGTAAGTTGTATTTCGTTATCAGTAACAGTGCATATGGGTACATTAATTCCACATTTGAGGACTTGCATATACACTTACAAATACTTCTGCTTTATTTACAAATACATGATGTATTAAGTATTTATGATTATCTACCCGTTGTTCTCGATGCAGATGTAGAATGGAAATGAATACTAATTTCGCTGGAAAATAACGTTTACCGGTCACAAGTCATCTCAGTGATATTACGTTTGATTTTCGCGTGCAATTCTTTGTTTCACCTCTGGCATGAATCTGAACTGAATATTTATATCTCAGGTACAGCTATTCTGTTCTTAATGTCAATTCTGAAACCTTAAAAATGGAAAAAAGAGTTAAACGATGTGTGGCAGATACAACCTATCCACAAGTTGGTCATTAGACATACATATATACGTATATAAACATACATACACACACACACACACACACACACACACACACACACACACACATATATATATATATATATATATATATATATATATATATATATATATATATATATATATATATAATTTATATATAAGGAATATAGGTATCATAACGCCATGAGGACATAATGGGCATTCTTTGTACGAATGCAACACGAAGTACCTTATAGCAAGAATAAACACGTCCAATGCATTTAATCTGTTTTTCATGTCAGTTTTTGTATCGTCGATCTTTCCAACAGCGTCAGTAAAACACCTTTTGCAAATCAAACTTTCCTTCCTGTGAACTGGGATCGTTCACTTCCGAAGTAAAAGGGTAATATCCCTTGATTTACGGTGAAAGGGGAGATGTGTTTTGCACCGCTCACTTGGCAGTCAGAACACGGAAGCAATAACATAGCGTTCGTTAACAGCCAAAGTTATCAGACTAACAAAGGAAATGGAAAAAAGACAACTCTGGGATTGAGTCTTTTTGGATAAAAAAAAAAAAAAAAGAGACTAACGAAAAAGGTAAGGTTTATTCAGTCAAGAAGCTTAGACTGGAAAATAACAATGAAATGTACATGACTGGGCATATCTGTTGTATGTTCATAAGACTGGCTTATGATAATGCATAAACCCATAGGCATATATATATATATATATATATATATATATATATATATATATATATATGTATATATATATATATATGTATATATATATATATGTATATATATATATATATATATATATATATATATATATATATATATATATATATATAAATATATATATATATATATCGCTAAGCCCGTCGGAAGGTGAGTGAAAACCAGGACTTTGAACAAGTAGAATAAACTACGAAAGTACTTGTTAGAAGTCCCGGTTTTCACTCACCTTCCGACGTGGACTTAGTGATATTCTCAAGCACGCGTTCCTTCGTGCTGTATTGATATATATATATATATATATATATATATATATATATATATATATATATATATATATATATATATATATATATATATATACTGTATATATATATATACATATATATATATATATATATATATATATATATATATATATAATATTCTCCTTTGAGTGTGACTATCTATCCGGTTTTCACCAAAAAACAGAAAAAATATTTACGAATGAGACTGATAGGACCATGCCTTTATCCAGCTTGGCTGCGAATCATCACTGTCACCTAATGAACAATCATCCAATTGAGTGATGACGCAGAAACTGAATGTGAGCAATCCTACCTGAATCACCCAGTCTCACCCGGGAGTGGACTCTAGACCCTCTTGACGGCAAGGAGACCATCTAGACCACAAAACCTCTAGTCACAGTATACCATTATGGAGCTACGCTCTCTGAAGATCAAAAGCAGCAACTAGGTATACATATAACAACACTTCAACTTCTAATTTCTTCACAACTTTTGGATACGCTTGTGACTAGACTGCCTAAGATCCAAATGAAGAATCAAATGAAGGAATATTCTGATGCCTTTGGTGGGATTCTAACCCGCGCTCAGGCTATCAGAACGAGGTAACATTGACCACCTGACCATGAAGGGGAATTTAATGATGATGTCTGTATTGTCCATAAGGTAAAAGATGGTTGATTTTATGAATAGGCTGTCAAGTCTAGAACTGGGGAAGTTTCCTAGGGATTAAAGCAAAAGGAATGCAAGAGAGTGACGTGTTGTATAGTTTTCGGAACATGCTGTAAAAAATGGAACAGGCAATTCGGCCGCTTAGTAAATTCGATGGCTGTTTTACACGGAGGAGCACTGAGCACGGAAGATAACATCTGTTTTGGGTTTGGGCGAGGAATTTATCCCTGTATTTTATATGAGGCCGACAAGGTTCAACACGGAATATGATGGCGCTGTTTTGTCTGTTAATCAAAGATAAATCTGTGAGGTGACTAACGCCCTATGCGGGTTGGTGCGAATTTGGCGCTTAGTTGTTCTCGCGAAGTTCCAAAACTATATGTTAGATAAGTGAACTTGCAAACAGGTAAGCGTCAGCCCCTGGAAGGTGTTCGTAAAGGAAAAATTCTCCCCCTTTGAGAACAGGTTCTTGAAAGAAAGCCTTTGTTCAGCATAACGATACAGTATAACCAAAGTTAACATTAATTCAAGGTAATTAGAGCTGTAAATTCCCGGTAAGGAAACATTCATCACTTTTATAACAACTACAGCTTTTGGCGTACAAATATTGTTCAAAATTCTCTGGTTATTTATAAACCAGCTGAGAGAATAGCAATTATTAATGAAAAAAGTCTCTGAAAATCTGATTCTTCGTGAAGAGTAATTCTAGTTAAAGTATAAGGAAAATGAATAAGGTCTAGTAAAACTTAATTTTAAACAGGGGAACAATGACTGAAAATTTTTTAGCTAGACCCGATGAACACTATCTTCCTAAAAATGTCAGTGACAAACTGAAGATAAGAAAGACATCAATATATGATAGGAAACTGCTGTATTCTGCTCCACCTCAAATGTAAAACAAATATATCGATGCAAATCTAATAGAAATGAGTATGGGATTCTTCAGTACAAAGTAAACAGCTATCATATGCATATTGTCTATGTATTATATTCTCTTGCCTTTTTATTCAAAAACTGATTTTACTCTGTAGACGGTGCGATGGACCAATTTAATTTCTATCTACTTTTATCTTTAGTTGTGCGAAAAGTTTGTCACTGGCGTTTTTATTATGACTTCTGACAGTACACGCACACTTACACACGCGCGCACACACAGACACACATATACAGTATATATATATATATATATATATATATATATATATATATATATATATATATATATATATATATATATATATATATGAAAGTCTTTTCCTGTAATACTACAGTGTAATATGAAAATAAGAAGGCCCATAAAACACTATTTAGACGTTGAAACCATATATTTCGGGCACTTGTTTCTGTGCCCCTGTTCACTGGTAGAATATGGACAGGTGGAAAGTTACAATGGTATATATACAAAAACATGAAGGTGTGGCCTTGGGCCTCCGATGTTAAGGAGGTGGCGTTTCTAAGAAACGCCACCTCCTTAACATCGGAGGCCCAAGGCCACACCTTCATGTTTTTTATATATACCATTGTAACTTTCCACCTGTCCATATTCTAACAGTGAACAGGGGCACAGAAACAAGTGCCTGAAATATATGGTTTCAATGTCTAAATAGTGTTTTATGGGCCTTCTTATTTTCATATATATATATATATATATATATATATATATACACATATATATATATATATATATATATATATATATATATATATATATATATATATATATATATATATATATATATATATATGTAAATTGATGTATGTATGCATGTATGTGTGTGTGTGTTCCAGCATAACTCTGAAACGCATTGAGCAAATTCAATCAAACTTGGTACACATATGATTTACCATCTGGGGAATAGCCGAAAACGACCGATGCTAGTGTTTAATCCATAGTTTTTGAGGACTCTGAGATGAATAGTGACGCTCCCGGTGCCTTTCAAGTCCAAGTTCAGCCCCGATAGGAAGGAGGGGGGTGTGTTGAGAAGGGGTAGGAAGGGGGTGACATGTAAAAATAACTGAAAACGACAGATATTAGTGTCTAATCCGTACTTTTTGAGGTCGCTGAGATCAATAGTGGCACTCCCGATGCCCTTCAAGTCCAAGTTCAGCCCTGGTAGGATGAGGGGTGATAGGGGGATGAGAAGGGGTGACAAGTAAAAATAACTGAAAATGACATATATTCGTGTCTATTCCATAGTTTTCGAGGTTGCTGAGATGAATACTGACACTCCCGATGCCCTTTAAGTCCAAATTCAGCCCCGATAGGAATGGGGACCGAGGACGGATGAAATACAAAATGTCAAAAATGTTGGGCATTGTAACTGAAGCAACTATCTTAACAGAAAAGGGAGAGAGAGAGAGAGAGAGAGAGAGAGAGAGAGAGAGAGAGAGAGAGATAGATGAGGCGTTAGGGGAGGAGAAAGCTAGGTTGGTCAGCTAATATATATATATATATATATATATATATATATATATATATATATATTATATATATATATATATATATATATATATATATATATATATATATATATATATATATATATATATATATATATATATATATATATATATATATATATATATATATATATGTGTGTGTGTATATATATATATATATATATATATATATATATATATATATATATATATATATATATATATATATATATATATATATATATATATATATATATATGCAGCATATATGGAGGGAGGAATAATATGTAGATATGTATCTCAGAACCTTTATTTCTGATAGTGTGGAAAATCTATCTTCACGGACACCCACCTTAGTTGTGTATTAAGGTTAGTTAAGAAATATACAGTGATTAACTTACGAATTTATCGCGTATTTTTGTCTCACCATACTGATAAGATATTACAACGAACGAAGTGAAGTTGAATATCAAACAGCTAATTCTTGCCTGGTGACTACATTTCCTTTCTATCAAACATTAGTTTTTACCTTGGTATCCGGGCTCTTTTGGTCTCTGTGTCCTTTTTCCCGTTATTGTTATGTTATTTTCGTTGTAACTGAATTGATATTAGCGTCAGGCACACCTTGTCATATGTGCAAATCTTCAGTGATCATTCCTAAAAATGCTCTGTGAACTTACAGTCAGTTTATTATTATTATTATTATTATTATTATTATTATTATTATTATTATTATTATTATTATTATTTGCAGTGAAACTCTGCGTTCATATCCAACGAAAGCCAGTGATCAACGTATTGATTTATAGTCATAATTTATAAAGATTTTTATTAAAGTTATTGAAAATGGTAAAATGAATGGCGAGGTTTACTATATTTAATTGTATTTTGCGTAAGTTAGTCAAAGCAGATGGAAAGATATGAATGGTGAAAGGCTTGATAACGTCAGTAATCACAGTAATTGATATTTCGTTGAAATTGTATATACGAAATGTTTACCACACTAGTGAATCATATGTTTGTATTTCTGATCATATCAAGCAGGGGAAAATTATCGATAAACGCATAGAAAGGGCTGTTTGATTAAAATGAGAGAAACCTCGTCGAAAAATAATGTAATGTAAAATAACAATGAATGACGTGTTCGAGAGCTCGAGAATTTTTAGCACGAAGCTGAATGAAGAATTACGTATTCTGAAATGACTGGAACAATGAAGCAGAAAACAAAATATTTTTGTTTGAAATACCAGCGCATAGGATGGAATACAGTGTAACGTGTAAAAAAAGATAACGAGGTTGAACAAACAATTGATGGTTCAGTGAGAATGGCAGATGTAATAAAGTTGTAGCCACGAAAAATGCGTCAAATTCATCGTCTTGAGGGAATCACCCAACTTTCCACAAAGTGATTTTAAATACCTTCAAAAGTTTTCACATATATCCGCTGACAAACTAACTGACAAACTGTGTCGAAAGTATGACGTTTTTGGCTGAGGAAATCAGAAAAGATTTGTTTACAGAAGAGTCAGGTTCGCTCTGGCTTTGCATGTGAATGGCAGTAATTTAGTTTACCTATTTACTTCATTATGTCTAAAAGCGTGTTTTGAGGTGTATTCCGTTCACCTCCGCTGAGTTTCTTAAGATCAGTCTTGCGTAATGACAATTTGTACTTAACTCTCTCTCTCTCTCTCTCTCTCTCTCTCTCTCTCTCTCTCTCTCTCTCTCTCTCACACACATTGAGACGCAGTACTAATTTTATTGCAGTATAAAGAAATCCAGTAGATCAAAGTTATACATTTTTAGTTATTGTTTCATATCCGATTTATTTCTTTCATCTAACAGAGAGGATTTTAAGAGTTGATATCTTTTTTGAATAAGGATTTATGTAGATAATGTAGCGCGATATGATTTGTTTGTTAATTTTTGCAAGCTGACTCATGGTGCCATTTTATATCCCTTTGCTTGAGAGCTTCATGTATAAGTTCCAGTTTTCGGGCGCCTTTGTATTAGGGCATAAATTTTTTAATTAATAAAATATATTCATATTATTTTTCACTTATTTATTCATTATGGATTTTTATCATAAATTCATCTTTTGAAGGATCTTATATATTTCTGTGGTCTAATGACAAAATATCTAATCCCGAATAGTTTGTACTTTCACCATGGGAATTGCAGCGGTATGTTTTATTAATTTTTTCAGCAAATCTAAACAATTACCTTACAGCTCAATTCAGCGTTTTGTTGTTATGAAAAACTCATCCAAATATTTGCCCATTAATATTACTTCATTTTCACCAGCTGTATCTTGGATACATATTGAACTGTTCTGTTGACATTGTTGCCTACCTGAGATCTTACTGTTAGTCACTTATGATGAATTACAAATCAAGATCCATCACTGCCATGGAAGCAATGGCCACTGGCTCTCACCTACGACAATCATTCACAGAAACAGTCGACTTCTTGGGTAATGTGGAAGCTTCGTCCAGGTTCCAACATAATACCCAACATGGCATCTAACTTTCACTTGATCTCTCATGACATATATATATATATATATATATATATATATATATATATATATATATATATATATATATATATATATACATATATATATATATATATCTCCTTGTTAATTTAAAGTTGCTAATCTATCAACACAGCGTTCTTGTGGCTGATTTGAAAGGAATTGAGTAATCTGATTTTTGTTAAATAGCTGTTCTGATATCTCTCATGACACACACACACACACACACACACACACACACACACACACATATATATATATATATATATATATATATATATATATATATATATATATATATATCTCCTTGTTAATTTAAAGTTGCTAATCTATCAACACAGCGTTCTTGTGGCTGATTGAAAGGAATTGGAGTAATTTGATTTTTGTTAAATAGCTGTTCTGATTCCGTGATGATGATATTATATTATCAACTACTATGAAGGCATGAGACATACATTCTGTGAATGTATGTCTCAGTTTTCTAACTATAACTATTTCTACTATTTACCAGTCCTGGTGGTAGCATAATAGTTTATATCTAACTCACTGCACAGTAGTAAGCCTGAATAAGAAACAGATTATATGTACAGGTGTAAACTTCATCTTCTAACATTAGGCTTAAGGCCGCAGGAGCAGGAAAGTTTGTATTCACTCAACACCTGACTTGACTGAATTTTCAATGTTTTCATTGTGACATTCCTGAAATGAATTCATAGACATATGTACGATACATAAACACACAGTATCCATTCATGGAATACAGAATTGATACATTGAGTAAATAAGAAATTCGGTATAATATCTGTATCATATCTGTCTGTATATTTTATCTGTTTTATTCAGCTTGATATTACGCTGTTGAAAAATGTCGAAATTGGAAAGCTTCCTCCGGTTAAGTCTTGGTTCAAAACCACCATAAGGATGATTGATCGTTTAAATTGATTTAATATTTTTGCAGTCTCAGGGTATTAAGAAGAGGAGAAATCGATAATAATCCTTACATAAGAGCCTCTCTTCTGTCATGCTTCCCTGGAAATTCTACTTCGGATGTTTGAAATATATGCGCTAATTCATCCATGCATGAAAAATGGCCTCTTAACTTTAAAGTACCCGATGAATTTCAAAGACTCCTCAGCTCTCTCTCTCTCTCTCTCTCTCTCTCTCTCTCTCTCTCTCTCTCTCTCATGTGCATGCTAACGTTTGAAGCATGCTAAGGTTACCATCTCATACATGCATAAGCGAACGAGAGGGTTAAATGCGTCTATTGAAAAAGGACCTTAAACTCCCATTCCAAAGTCTTAGCGGGGATTTTAGAGATAAGAGTGAGCGAGAAATTTTGTTTCAACTTTCATTTTCTTTCAGGAAAGGTAACGCCGTCGTGACCACATATCCCCGTGGCGTCTCCCAAACAGATTTTTTGTTTTGCTGAGCAAGAACTCAATTCTTTTTTCACTTGAAAGTGGGCTGATGAATGAAAGAAGAGATATCTTGGAGAGATTTGCACACGATATACTTCATTATTGGGACTGGTGGCGTAGGAAGAAGATAAGTCAGCTGATTATTGACAGAAATTAACGATGTTCGTCATACTGAAGTGACGTTGCTCTAGAAACAGGTTAACTTGCCACCAGTGCAACGATGCTTAATCCTAGGTGCTTCCATAAAACCGCTCATGAAGCTTTTGAAGAGTCGCCGATATCTGTTGCAATATGTCAGTGGTAATAGAATTACTGGCTCATAAATCGAAGTTTGGGATCTTCATGAAGTTCACATAAGATCATTTCTTACTTTTCTAGGAAATCATTTCCTGTCTATGGCGTATCGAAACGTAATTTCCATTTTTGCCTCCTTTCTGTAGTTGCTCTTAACTCACAGAATTTGTTTTCATTTTTGACTAAGTTTTTCTTCTTCTTCTTCTTCTTCTTCTTCTTCTTCTTCTTCTTCTCTCTCTCTCTCTCTCTCTCTCTCTCTCTCTCTCTCTCTCTCTCTCTCTCTCTCTTTCAAATAATGCGAATAAGCCGTCACTGGAAAATAATTATATTAAAATTCAACTTCAAAAGCATTGCCGCCAATTGGGATTGACGTGTTCATAATCATGTTCACTAGCTTTTCTTTTTTTTGCCAGATTTTCGTGAATCCCAATTGGCGGCAATGCTTTTGAAGTTGAATTTTAATATAATTATTGAAAAGACAATCCCCTTGCAAAAAACTCAATCTCGAACTTTAAAGCGCCGAGGAGAGAACGGCTACCAGAGACCATGAAATAGAAGAACCTAATGTATTATTGAAAACTACAAACGTTACTATAAAGCGTTTATATGACAGACTCCCTACACTGGAAGAACGGATAAGAGAAAATGCCACTACTAATTTCGCACCAGCATCCTTCGAAAAGACACTTTTAATTGGAGACGAGAATTGGTCTGAAATGCGTCTTTCTGGTTTGGGGAAAACTGTACGGTAAGGACTATAACGGATACCACTGTGGATCTCATAAGATGCTGAGTCAACGAAAAATTGGACTGGACTTCATCGGGATCCATCATATGCTGTGGTAATAATGATTTTCGGGAAAGTGAAAACATCAGTATCATCTTAGATAATTTGGAAACTCAATTTCTGATCTGAAAAGTAAAAAATGAGGGAATTGAACCATTTGTTTGCGAACTAGTGTCAGGCCTGATAGTCGAATTCGAAAGTAAAATAAGTCAGTTCAACGAAAAATTTGACCAGTGGGCCACAACTAACGAAATAACGGAGCTCAAAACCAATTTCAGACCGGGTACCGGACACGTAGACTTTACGTGTTATGATAAGACTGATGCGATGAAAGCGGAACGCTATATAAAGTAATAAGACTATTTTCTGTTATACATAGGCAGTGTCAATTCCTGGAGTTAAATCAATCCCTTAAGACAGATATCATTAGTCAGAAAGGCAATGACCCTCTTCCTACTGTTACGCCTGAAAATAGTACCGGTACCCAGAATACTAATCAATGATTTTTAAACCAGGAATTCCAAGTCCAGTATCAGAACTCTAGAAGCTTTTTTAACGCTGGCCGTAGACGAGGAATTGAAGTAAAACCGAAGAACAGGCACTAAAAAAGGACCAGGCATGATGAAGGAAGTCGCAATAACTGAATCAGCAACATACTCCATTCCTATGAAACCGCACGAACAACATTTGGCGAAAGGATTGTTTTAATTACGGAGAACATAACCAATTTCCGATGCGACCATCAGATTAGGTGTAATAATTGTTTTAGATACGGTAACAAAAGTCGCCTGTGTACTGAGTACAGCGACTATTAGGATGGAGGCCAAGAAGGATGTGCCGATACTCTAAATGGAAAGTTGCCAGGCAAAAGAGAGCTCTTAGCGATTAAATATTTGGATGTATAGTCTTTGTTATGTCATTTCAATGAAGTCGAACTAATGTTAAATGAAAATGGTATTGATACATCATGTGTATGTGAAACGTGGATGACTACAATAGCTACAAAGTATATTAATATTCCCAATTTTATCTTATAAGATACGATACAGGTAGATGCGGGGATCATCTGTATTTGTTAAGGTAATTTAAATGCCACCGTTATTAATGCCAGTATTAGTAAGGTGAAAGGAGTGGATGATGTATGGATCCAGGTACAAAACCAAAGTTTCCCTCTAGCTACAGGTTGCGTTTACCGCTGTCCCAAGGTCGGAGAAACCTCTTTTTCTTACATAGCTGATGTTTTTAAAGCTATTTGCTTTAAATTTTAATGATGACCTCTTCACAAGAGGGAATCGTGTTACAAACATTTTTACATAGCTTAGACTTAAAACATTTTAAAACAAGAAATTAAAAAGGCAACTAGAATAACAGCGAATTCTTCTACATTAATAGATTTGACGGTTACAAATAAAACAGATTTGATCATAGATTCGAATGTACTACCAAGCCCCATTGCTGGCCATGAAATGCTCTCTGTTGTGGTAAACATACTAAACCTAAGCCTGAACCTCAGCCCGTCACTTATCGTAGTAAAACGAATTCAGTCCAAACACTTTTTGCGTTTTACTTTTAAACGAAACTGCGACACTGAGTAACATTTTAAACACAGACGACGTTCATCATCAGGTGGGCTGTTCTGACCGAAGCTTTTATCAGAAGTCTAGACAACTGTGCTCCCAATGTTACCGTAGAATTAACCAGACCTTTTGTGCCTTGGATAGATGAAAACATACGAGAATCACTAGTTGAAAAAATAAAATGTCATCGCAATTCAAAAAATACAGATACAACCATGAATTAGCAAATCAATTTAAGCAGCCTGTGCAAAATAGGCATTTTATCCTTAGAACCGCAAAAAGTAATTATTTTAGAGAAAATTTTATTTTTTTAAGGGTAATATTCATGCATCCTGGGGAGTTTTAATATGATTCCAGTCTTTAAATGATCAAAAGAAGCTAAACTGTGAAAATCCCTTACAGACACCAAATAAATTTAATGAATGTTTTGCCAATATCGGGGAAATTGCTTTAAAAAGTCACAAGAGGGTCTGGATGACAGGATATTATTACAAAGTAACCCTCTAGTATCTTAGTTAAATATTTCATTCTTCACACCACAACCTGTAGACATTATTACAGTAATTTTAGTATTTAAAAATCTAAAATAAACTAACTGTATTGGCTCAGGTGGTATACCTTTAGAATATTCGAGGGACGCAACGTTAGTTTTAATTTTCGACATAACAGTGATTAGTAACATCTCTAAAATCACAGGCTTATTTCTGAAATTACGGAAGCATCCATATGTAGTCCCTGTTTACAAATGTGTGATGCAAATACTCGTACTCCAGGAAATTATCGTCCTACACCGCTCCTCCCAATCCTTTCGGAAGTCCTGGAGAAAACCATAGAAATGCCACAGATGTCTTTTCTTAATGCAAATGAATTATTGGCAAACAGTGTGCACTGATTCCGACCGCAACTCTCAACAGAAACCGCACTTTTAAAAGTTGCAGAATGCATTTATCTAAACATAGACAGTCAGCTGATATCGTTACTAATATTGCTAGATCTGTCAAAAGCATTTGACAGCGTCTCTTATTAGAAAAAGGAATCAAACGCACATAGCTGAGTTCTGGTTCCAAGATTATTTAAGCAATCGTAGCCAGTCTGTAAAAATTAACGATATTGTATCATCACCCAGAAATATTAGCAATGGTGTCCCCCAGGGACCAATACTGTTTTTAATATACGGTACAGGGTGCCCACAAAGTCATTGTGCAATTCAGAATACCTGTAGCTTCGTAACTATACATGATAGAACTAATCTGTAAAAAGAATAATAAAGGTTGATGTGTCTAGTTTTTATTTTCTTCTTGTTTTATCAAATATTTTTTTTAGCAATTTCTGAAAGTTAAAAGTGGCTTCTTTTTCCGAACTGCTGTAACTGCTGGCTTCACTGGAAGAGAAAATAAACTGCGTTCTTTACTTGGCTGAGCTAAAATGTACTTACTGTCGCTGTCCAAAGAAGGTTTACAACCCAGTACAATAAAGAAGCATCACACAGGAATTGCATAGCCATTCAAAAATGCATAATGAGTATTAATTCTTTCATTGAACTGATGACAGAAAGCAACTCCTCTTCTAACAACTTTTGATGCATTTGGATTCCGTACGCTTTCATTTTAAGTTTTTTTTTTTTTTTTTGCAGAATCTTATGCACAGTAGATTTTGAAAGCCTCATATCCAAAGATGCTCGTCTTAGACTCTTTCTCGGACTTCTTTCAAAGGATTGTTCTACAGATGCTGTAGTTCCTTCATCAACACATGGTCTACCAGACCTTGCTTTATCAATAACAGAGCCTGTTTCCTTACATTTCTTTATCCAATTGACTATGCAATTCCTGTGTGGTGCTTCTTTATTGCACTGGGCTGTAAACCTTTAGGCAGCGACAGTACATTTCAGCTCAGCCAACCAAAGAACGCAGTTTAATTTCTTCTAGTGAAGCCATGGGTCAACAGCAGTTCTGAAAAAGAAGTAATTTTTAAATTTCAGAAATGGTGAGAGATATTTGATAAAACAGACAATAAATAAAACTTCAGAGGAACAGATCGTTTTTACAGATTAAATCTATCATGTATAGTTACGAAGCTACAAGTATTTTAGATTGCACTATGACTTTATGGGCACCCTGTATGTACATGACATGTCAGACATATCAAATAGATATTTTTAGTTCAGTATGGGGTATGACCATCAGCAGCAGCTCGATAGAGTTCAAAAGTTGGAGGATTTTGCCGAAAAAATAGCCACCCAATGGTGGGGCCGAAAAATCACGTTACTCAAATTCTCTAAGAACTAAAGTGGTTAAAAACTGGGTGTAAAATTACATTTGATATATGTGTATTCACATACAAAACTTGTCATCATCTACAGTACTTCCCGAGAGGTTATTTGTACACACGTCAGTCAGAAGGTCTGGTCGTTCCTAGAACAAAAACCGATGTGAGAGCAATAGGTCTTCCTGTTGAAGGACTCCAAACTTGGCATAGCATCCCCACACCTGCGAAAAACTCGCCTTCAATACAGTCTTTCACAGTAAAACTTAAAAATTAACAAGATAAATTATGTGATAAACGAACTGGACTGCTTATAACTATTTTTAGGTATTATTACTGTTTTGTTCCTATTCTACAGATGTTTATACTGTAAAATACAAATGGTAAAATACAAATGGTTGTGCTTCTTTTACGAGTGAGTTAACTTTTATGAGTGAGTAATTCAAACAGCTTTTGAAACATGTATACATTTTTAAACAAGTACTTGGATACTCTGACCGTAGCATGTGTTGATGTACTCATAAGAAGTTTCTTAGAAATGTTTATAGTACACTTACGCGGTTTTTAGCTCAATATGTTTCTTTTGCATGTACAACATAAAACGATATAGTACATTACTAGGCAAGTAATCAGTTATTTTAATGTTAGAGTGTTTTACTTGTCTCTTAAGATCTTTTATTATATATTTCATATTGTACATATGTGGTTTTAAGATGGTTTATAGATTGTACATGTATATTTTCTGTCAAATGCATGTTGCTGACAAGTAATTATGAATCCCGATGCTAGTGCATTTTAACTCTCTCGCAAGATTTTTCGACATAAATTGTATATCATACGTATACGATTTACAACATGATCTATATGTGTGCTTGTATATGTATATATGCATTATATGTTTATATATGTATGTATCTGTATGTGTGTATTGTACTTACTCATATGCGTTCCATATTTTACTCTTTATAAAACTGGTCACACGGATAATCTGAGTAAGGAACTGAAGAATTTATCGTAAACGTTATAATGTTAATAATGTTAAGCAAGCTGTTGTAATTCTTGCAAAATTTTATGTGAATAACCAACGTAAAATAGAAATAACGCTTTGAATGTAAACTTTCTCCTTCTCTACTTGCAGCGAAAAATCATTTCATTGTTATAACCTTTATCCAAGAGTAAGATCCTAAGGTTTTTTTTTTTATTTATGAAGCTTTCTTCTTTGATTTTTTTTTTACTTGAAAAATGTTACTAAACGCTCAATTAAGGTCAAGTTTCCGTAGCTACTAGAAATGTCTTCTCTAATGAAATTTACTATACGTGAATAAATGAAGTCCAAAATAAAGCAGCCATGGCAAAATGAAGTTTGAAAAAACTCTAGTGATGAAACTAAACTTCTGCGGTTTCAAAGCCTAGGACATCGCCTATTATTGTTATTACAGTTGTACTGGAATGTTCCTATGTTTACTTTATTGATTAAGGGGGCGGAGAGTGATATTTTCTTATCCTTAGAATGAAAGCTGCCTTCTGTTCTATGCAATATAACCTACATTTTCATTGCATTCCGTCCACTGGCTTACCCCTCAAGTCGTTTACCAATTCGAAATGAACTTCTGTTGCCGTTGAAAAATTCCTTAACGATAAAAATGTTAGTCTGTCGTAAGCTGTCTGTTTAATATATTTTCTGATTCAAGGAAATATTGAAAATGTATGTATTTTCTTTAGCTGCCGTAAGGTAACTGCAATCTGATTTGAAATGTCACTTTGTACTAAAGATTTTATTGAAGGCTATTTTGAGAGACGCATCCCCTTCAAAGAAGAGGGAAGAATCTTTATCTAAAGTGGCAATAAAATCTGTCTATTGTACTTGGAGAGTGGGGCTGCGATTCCTTCTTTTGTATTTGTGATTGGTTCGGGAGGGAGCTTGGATGCGACTTCCAAAAGTGGCTCTTCTCTTTCTCGGCCCATTACATGTCTGCCTTTCCTGCTGAGTCAGTTCCTTCCAAGTGCTGGAACGGACGCCTTCTACCCCTGAAGACTTTACGTTTAGCCACGCCTTCTCCAGTTTTGTATGTGCAGGGAACGAGGATAGTCCTATGGGGGTGGGGCTACAAGGACTCCTTATGGGGGCGAGGAGTCGAATTAATAGGTTGATCGTTGTCTCCATTTCTCCCTAAAGTACATTTTCATATTTTTCAAATTTTTATTTTCAGAAGCAACGGGGGAATATGCCAGAGATATTCTTGCTCTTGGTTACTCGGAGACGACCTCCAGAAAACTCATGAACCATATTCCTATTTGCTTTGTAACAGTACGTTTAGTCCAAGTTATTGGCAGATTTTCCATACTGAATTGCTTCATCAGCTCCAGCTCACTATTCCAGAATTGAAATAATAGACTTTTGTAATTTACTGCCGACATTTAAGATTTTATGCTGTAGATATGTGCAACCTTCAGGTAATTTTAAGTCTGCTTAGATCACTTTTACAACTTGCCGATTCATACAATTAATAGTATGCATTTGTACTTATTGTGGCCTGCACACATATGCTCACACATACATACATACACACACACACACACACACACACACATATATATATATATATATATATATATATATATATATATATATATATATATGTGTGTGTGTGTGTGTGTGTATATATATATATACTGTGTATATATATATATATATATATATATATATATATATATATATATATATATATATATATATATATATATATATATATATATATATATATATATATATATATATATATATATATATATATATATATATATATATATTCACAATTATGTGTATATATACGTATATATTTATAAATATATATATGTACTAGCTGACCAACCTGACTTTGCCCGGGAAAACTTTGAATAACAACCGATAAACTCTCTCTCTCTCTCTCTCTCTCTCTCTCTCTCTCTCTCTCTCTCTCTCTCTCTCTCTCTCTTCCTTTCCTGTTACGATGGTTACTTCAATTACAATGCCCAACATTTTTGACATTTCCTATTTCACCCCTTCTCACCCTTCATTCCTATTGGGGCTGAACTTGGACTTAAAGGGCATTGGAAGTGTCACTATTCATCTCAGCTTCCTCAAAAACTATGGATTACACACTAATATCTGTAATTTTTTACATATTATTTTTCCACCCCTTCTCACGCCACCCCACCTTCCTAATGGGGCTGTACCTGGACTTAAAGGGCATCGGGAGTGTCACTATTCATCTCAGCGACCTCGAAAACTATGGATTAGACACTAATATCTGTTGCTTTCAGTTATTTTTACATGTCACACCCTTTCCACCCCTAGCCCCTTTGGTGCCAGTGATGTCTTACCCACACAGTATTCTTTTCCAGATAGTCATATGTATACCAAAATGAGGTATGATAAACACGTAGAGTGCATTTAGGTACTAGGTCTACGGACAGAACCAGTCCTGTCTCATGGAAGCCCTTCCCACCCCCACCCCCTTTGGTGCCCTTTGGTTCCCTTTGGTGTAGTGATGTCTTACCCCCAACAGTATTCTTT
>NC_089768.1:6707500-6725000 GCF_040412425.1 Macrobrachium rosenbergii | reverse complement strand
GCATAGTAAGAGAATTTGTCAAATGCACAAGTTAGATTCTGGAGTCTGAGGCACAACTAATATGGCTAGTATCCGAGTCAGATCAAAATAATTTTCGTATATTAAGATGTGTTAGCTATAATTATAGGCCAAATCGCACCTGTCAATTTTCTTGTCGGTAGCATTGTTCAACTCTACACTTCAATGTTGAGAGGCCCTGGCTAAGATCTTCAAGAGAAACATGGAGCTGCTCCGTAACTGTGGACATATTACGCTTTCACTTCCCTGTGCTACAGCAATTCATCTGCACAAGGCAGCAGCTGACCAGAAAATTAAACCTAGATTTTACTTCACCTAAGGATTCGTGACCGTCAATTTTGTTGTTGGCAGAGTGATTTATGCAAACAAATCAAGTATCTATGTATGATTATTCTGGTATCGAACTATAGCTAAACTCTTGAAGTTTAATTTCCTGAGATATTATTTTGATTTGTCTCGAAATTTGTCCATGTTTTTTGCTAAAACACAAGTTCTAGTCTCGGTAGCAAAAATGGCTCTTTTGATTTTCCATTTCTTTTTTACCGCCAATTCTCTCTCTCTCTCTCTCTCTCTCTCTCTCTCTCTCTCTCTCTCTGCTGTCATAAAGTAACTACGCTTAGTATTGGCAATAGTTAAGTACTTAGAAAAGTTAAAAGGATAAGGATCAAAGTTTTTTGGAAGTTCCTACTCAGGGCTTGTTCAGAAATGACAAAGGAAACACCAGATGGCTGGAACAGATATAAATCTGAAAAATTATATAGTGTCATTCGAGGAAGTGCTTACTTCTAACAGTCTATCTTGCTGCATAGTTTCAGATTATGCTTCCATAAGAGTTACCTATTATCGGCCTTACCAAATAGGTGATAAGCCTTCCATGTAAGTTTCCTGTCTTGAAGGAGTGGAGGGAAAAATGGGACCTTTTTCTGGAGCCACCTATTACTGGAGGAAACACTTTATTGGTGAATGTATCTGGAAAAACCACAAACAAACGCATCTATTATTCTTTAATCAAAACCTAAACAAGCGGCTCTTACTCCGCTTGCTCTTTGGCCTCTGTTCTCTTCCTTACCTTGACAATTTTCTGAATCGATACGGACCTTCTCTTATCTGTGTCTCTTATCTGACTTCCGTTCTGATGCATAGTTGTTGATGGTGTTGTGTTGCTCTCTCTCTCTCTCTCTCTCTCTCTCTCTCTCTCTCCTCTCTCTTTAACAAAGTCGTCTAGCTCTCTCTGCTCTCTCTCTCTCTCTCTCTCTCTCTCTCTCTCTCTCTCTCTCTCTCTCTCTCTCTGTCTGTCGATTCTGTATATACTGTATATATATATATATATATATATATATATATATATATATATATATATATACATATATATATATATATATATATATATATATATATATATATATATATATATATATATATATATATATATATATATATATATATATATATATATATTTATATATATATATATATATATATATATATATATATATATATATATATATATATATATATATATATATATATATATATATATACTGCATATATATATATATATAATATATATATATATACATATATATATATATACAGTATATATATACATATATTCGTTTTAAATGATATTCAGTCTATCTGTTTGTCTCCCTCACTATTAGGGGGATATGCACCGTATTGCTGGAGCCAAGAAGAAGGGAGAGTAGGGAAATGAACCCGTCTTTAAAAAGAGTGATTTCCCCAAAAGGAGCGTCATTTCCCGCCCATCATGATTCGGTCGCTTAGGAAGCGGAGGCCTGCACGCCGGGTCACGATACCATTTCTGCACTGTTTACGAGACTCAGTATCGGGAAAGGGGACATCGTGAGTAAGCATCAGCGCTCATAATTGTTGTCGCGATGGAAAATGGTTATACAGGGATATAAGATAGGGTAGATTGATGCTGTCGGAGGGCCGGAAATTTCCAGAACCTCATATGGCAACATCGAATGAAGGGTAACACGCGTAAATAATAACTATAACAATAACAAGAGCTCTTTCGGTTGTTTGTGGTTGATGGGGAGTTGATGGGGCGAGAGTGAAAGAGTCAGGGGAGGGAGTCGAGGGGATTTCATTCTCATCTCTCCCCTCATGATAATACAAGTCAATCAGAGGCTAGTTAGACTTGTCACCGACACCAGCTAGTGTTAAATGACAGTCGTTTACCTTATATGGGAGTCGTGTGACGTCATGCGTGTATGAGGCATTGCGCCGCGGAAGAGGGGGAGGGGGGGAGGAAAGCCTCGGCTGAGCGGAAGAGGGCGCTCTCGCTGGCGCTGACGAATCAAACATCAAAACGCTCTACAGCGCTGACTAAAGTCAGCATCATCATCCTCAATATTTTTGCTGTCAATGACAGCAGCTGGCGTGGGTCCTGTTGTAGTCGTTATGTATGAATACGTTTTTTAAGTTAGCTGAATTCAGTAAGAGTATAATAATTAATCATTCTGAATAGGTTAGTGGCAAACGTTTGTTTATATATATATATATATATATATATATATATATATATATATATATATATATATATATATATATATATATATATATATATGTATATATATATATATATATATATATATATATACATATATATATATATATATATATATATATATATATATATATATATATATATATATATATATATATATATATATGTACATGGCCTTTCCATGAAAGGGGAGGCTCCTGGAGGCATCGGAGCATATCATTTGGGATGTGGTTGCCATCTCCACGCTCCTTCTGCCCTGCCTTCGACCCACGACAGTCAAGTATCCAACAGTACCTAATACAGTGCTTATGTTCACATGGCATGACGGATTTTCCAGGAAACTTCTCGCTCGATTTCCCCTTCCCCTTTCCCGGTGGGATCGATTTTTGATCTTAGCAGGCAAGGAATGTGCGCATGCACATACACACACTCACATATACATACATACACACACATATATTTATGTATATATGTATATATATATATATATATATATATATATGTGTGTGTGTGTATATATATATATATATATATATATATATATATATATATATATATATATATATATATATATATATATATATATATATATATATATATATATATACAGAGAGAGAGAGAGAGAGAGAGAGAGAGAGAGAGAGAGAGAGAGAGAGAGAGAGGTATAAGTGTTATAGTCTACTTCCCTATAAAGGTTATCTTTTTTTATGGATTTGGAGATTGATTTGATTACAGCAGCCCCGCGATCCCTATTGTGGAGGTTGATAGCGTTGGAAATAGCTATTGATAAGGCCTTTGTTACGGTCGGGATTCGCCATAGATTACAAATTTATGCCTTTGGTCGACACAAAGATTTGCAGCAGTGAGGAGGAGCTGAGAGCAGTGAACCCCCAACCCAGGCCTCGTCCCCCTTACGCCGATTTTCAACAGCTGTCTCCCCCCTTCCCCCCTTCCTCTATGGCTGACTGTCGATTCTGCTGATATTGCCACTTGTATTTTGAAGAAAGATGGCGCGGACAGACGATGGAGTCGTTCTTAGAGGGAGATGGGAAGCTATTTATTTCTCTTTACAAATGTATTTACATGTCTCAGTATCATATAAGACTAATAATTATCTTCATGAACTGGAGCTTCAGGGATAAGAGGGAGCCTCTGGAAAGGGAAACTTATGCAGAAGGTTGTGAATAAAGGGTAACTTACCTTGCTAAGTTTATCTCACTTGCCATAGTTACCCATGCTTCAAGTAATGCTTCTGCTGGTATTTTTCGTATCTACCATCACAACGCTTTTATGGTCTTGGGGTGTGTCTGCGAAGATTAATTCGCCAGACCCACTGACCTTAGGTCTACTTTTTTGGTGTCAGGATTTTCTTGACTCTTATTACCTTCTTTTTTTTTTTGCTTCTTCTGTTATTCTTCTCCTCACATCCATGATTCCTTTTTCAGTAAGAGTACCTGACCTTGAAATCTATACACCAACATGCAGAGAAGCAAGCTACTGAGGGTTTAAACCCATACATACGATTGTATTTTATTTTCGCATCGCTACTGCTCATATGGTCCATCCTTTCTATAAAGAGTTTCAAGTTTTTCGTGGAACCAACAGATTTTGTAGTAGTTGACCTTACTTTAACCTTCACATTCTTTTTCTCAAGGGGTGGGGGCGGCGGCTAGAAGCCCATCTCTCCAATGCTCTTCTTTTCATCAACGATCTTCGTGTCCCCTCGAGTGGTGAGCATTTTATGCCAAGTCTTCCTTTTAAACTTGCATGAGCCTGTCGGCTGGGATCTATATATAACATCTTTGAATGTGATGGACGAAATCTGACTTCTTTTGACGCCTTCTAGACCAAGTTTCTTCCCGCCTTTTAGAATCCAGTTACTTTCACTGTAGTGCTTGAACATTGGAAACTGAACCGCTCGAGTCTAGTTATATTAAGGTAGAAATAGACAGTAGCATGATTTATAAGCATTGTAACCTCTCATATCCCTACTGGATTATCCCAGCTTCATCGTAAGACCTCTCTCTCTCTCTCTCTCTCTCTCTCTCTCTCTCTCTCTCTCTTTGTGCTTATTTTTCAGGTATTATTTTTTTACATTTATCTAAAAATTATCTTAAATAGATTTTTGCTGGTCCACATGTTTAGAGTAACAGGGTTGTTTTATATATATATATGTATATATATATATATATATATATATATATATATATACAGAGAGATATATATATATATATATATATATATATATATATATATATATGTATATATATGTGATGGATGGAGGTTTATTTATTCTTCTGCATACAAGAATTATAGGAAAGAGGCCAGTAGAGGCACGTGACCTACTTTGGCGTACAGATTACACATCGCAATATACAATAATAACGTACTATCACAGTAAGCCACATATAGCATCTGTACATAAAATGTAACACTTTAATTCCAAAATCAACATGAAGACCAAAAGAATGACATATTTTACAAATGAGATAAATTCTTGGGACCACAAGAATCATTAATCATACGCAACCTCATAAAACATGAGCAACTGTATTTTCTAAGCTAGAAAATTTTTACACAAAAAAATACATATGCACACAAATACTAGCAGCACAAAAAGATTGAAAATTTACCGATAGCCCGTTGTTCATATTATGTTTCAGCGAGACTTCAGATTGGGGAACCAAAAGTCTTTCAGGTAGCTCGTTAATAACCTTACATAAACAGAGGTTATTTTCAATAAAGAGGACAGCAGTCATTCACGTTTATCCTTCAATTGCTGAATGCAATGAATCCCGTGCAGAAATCTATTGCCCTCTACCTGCCTCGCATCTCTACAGAATAGATTCTCTCGCACCATACTAATGCTCATAGCAACATTGTGAAACACACCTGTTTTTCACACTTTTTTTTTCTTTCTAAATATTAAGGGAAATCTTTTCAATCCCCTCTTTTTGCATTTATTCAATTCTACCTCAGTTTCCCACTTCTTCCTCCCGAAACTTCCTGGTTTATCACACTATTCGCATTCTTCTTGTCTTTCATTCTCTCCATACGACTAGGCCACCGAGAAACAGCTATCATCTCTTCTACACCTTCCCATATTTGTATACTTATCACCATTTCACCATTTTTCACCACAGCACTTCCTCATATAGGCTACTTACTCACCGCATGGCTATGTGGCTGCATTTATGTTTCTGTATATTAATTTTCAGACAAAATAAACCTATAATTGGTTATGTAGCTTGGATTGCTGCGATGTCAGACCATTCCTCATTTTTGTTTTGCCGTGAACCAAAGATCTTCCTATTTCTTATGACAACAGTCTGGAGAACTGTCACGGGTTCTTGTCTCGTCACCTATCGTCCGCTTTGATCTTGTATATGTAACTTCTGGTATACTGATTTTCCCCGTTTGATCAGATTTGACAGTTGTAGTTTGTTCTATAAATCAGCCTGTTTTTATGTGACAGCCTTTTATCAGAAACCACAACTCAGAGAAATGACGACATGCTTTTTCGCTAAGGCATTCAAGATTCACGGTGGGTTTTGCCACTTAGAAGGGAAACAAGTTTCGGATGCTGCTCAAATCACTGTCAAAATGGAAGCATACCAGCGGTAATTTCACAGCCTAGGCACAGGAGCCATAATATTTCGCCTTTGCTCCTTTCTATTGCCCTGGCATCATTTTCCGTCCAACTGGTGACGTTGTGGTTGTGGGGGGCGGAATGGGGAGGGTGGATTGGAAATATTTTTATTGATTCCCCATCCGAGTGAAATGGACGAATCAAAGAGCATATGGATAAAAATCAAAAAGAAATTTCGGGCTATAGCGATGTATGGCGATAATGCATTTCGAAATCGCTCCCTCAGGTCTCACTCTCCAGCACTCACGCCCCTTCCCCGCAGACCCGCCCCCCCTGTAAAGCAGCTCCCTCCCTCTCCCTCTCCCTCTCCCACTCCCTCTCTCCCTGGTGTTGAAGGACGAATAGCCCAGGCTATTGGAGCTCTGGCGCCATTAAAATATGAACAATAGCCAGGTCTATGACTCGTCGATATTACCCCACTTAAAAAAACGTGTTCGGTTTTACATGGTGATGTATATCATTCATATTGTTCAATATACGGTTCTGTTGGTTGTTCATTTCAGGGGATTTGAACACTGAACAGGGGATACTACAGTGTTTTAACAAAATTCTAAAGCAATATTTATTTTGTGAGTTTAACGTTTTGTTATTTTATGCGTGTTTTAGCGGGTCTATCCTTTTAAATGTGCTAAAAAGTAACGAATGCTCACGTAAATAACATAGACATTATTTTCATGTGTTTGTAATCTTTATTTATTTGCAGTTTCATTTACTAGTCGTCATGAAACGGCAATGTTTATGTGCGTATTTGTATGTGTCACTATATATATATATATATATATATATATATATATATATATATATATATATATATATATATGCATACATAAATACATACATATATATTTATATGTATATATACATATAAATATATATGTATGTATGAATATATATATATATATATATATATATATATATATATATATATATATATATATATATATATATATTATGTGTGTGTGTATCTATTCATACACATATAAGTATACATATACCTCAGGGATATATACGCTTGTAAATGTAAATGAACATGCATGTTTATATGTTAGCCTGTAGGCTGCATATTTGTCAAATTAAGAAAGACGGGCGGTGGAGTTATTAAAAGTGTAATAATTCCGACTTTATTACAAGCTTAGTCTTAGTGAATAATTTCAGGGGCATTTATTTTAATCTTTTTCAGCATCGATTTCGGGTATTGAGTAAAATCAAGGGCATAAATTATCTAGGGAGCTTGAAGGAGACATATACGGTATATACTTTCCTGTGACTAATATGACTAATATAATATCACACTGTGGTGGGAAGGGAACGTTAATGGATAGGTAAGTGGTTTATTATTCAGGGGATTATTGGTATAAAAGGATGCCTTTCATTTTCATAATTTGATATGTCCTTTATGCCATTCCGTTTCAAATGAACTGTGATAGTTCATACATCCACAAAACACACAGGAACTCACACACGTACACACACACATATACATACATACATACGTACACACACACACATATATATATATACATATATAATTATGTATATATATACATACACACACACACACACACACACACACACACATATATATATATATATATATATATATATATATATATATATATATATATATATATATATATATATATATATATATATTAATGCAGAAATATCGTCGTTTAATATCCAGTTTACTAAATCTATGGAACAACTTACACCAAAGAGGCATCATAGTTGATAAGTGCTTAGTCGCTGGCAGGATTCCGACCGCTGCCTGGTTTAGAAACAACTGAGCTATCAATAGAGGCATAAGCTGATATCGACTCTGCTGTGCATATGCCTGTCGAGTTCAGGTTCTGTACTTGGGATCCATATCAACCCATTTCTACCATGATAACAGACCGGTAAATTTATAACACCTGGGTAATTGTTAATTGTTGTCACTTATACACGCGTGACTGTTTTTCTACACTTACTAATAATATTAAACCACAAATATCGTTCAGTTTGTGGATTCATGTTTAGGAATATAAAAAAATTCAGGCGTGTATGAGTGACAAGAATTCATATATCATTATTTCTTAGGTAGAGCTAATCGGGTATTAAACGACACTTGCAGCTTAATGTTTGTGAGCATTAAAATGTCACGGCGATGTGATGATATACTGTATATATATATATATATATATATATATATATATATATATATATATATATATATATATATATATATATATATATATAAATGTGTGTGTGAATATGTGTGTGTATGTGTACGTACATTTATCAGAATATACATTGTATAATTTTATAAACGTTAACAGACGTGTGGGAACAAGTAAATCTGACTAAAATACAACTAAAAATAGGAATTATGCCGTAACGCGGTTTAGTTTCAATCTTACTGTCATTCTCGAGTACGTTATTAATTTCATTTTTATAATGCCCTCTTCAGACCAAGCAATTATGCACGGAATAAGGTCAGCACGGAAACTAGTCATTCTAACTGTTTTCTCTGACAATATTCACAATGAAAAAAATTATGTCCTTTGTGTCAATTACGTCATTCAGAACTTACTTGGGGAAGCGACTTCTCTGCCAAAGTAATTCTTTTTTGGCAAAGGATATTTGTTGTAATGTTTGTGGTCGTGCTCGGGTTCGAAAATTCCTTTTCTATGCAGGCCATAATTTAATTCAAGCAAAAATTAAACATTGACATGTAAGTTATAAGTGAGTATGCACATATATAAAGAGCTGTGTGTGCAAATGTATACCGACAATTCTATACTGGCAATCCAAATCGTTACAGCGGTAGGGATTGTTGTCCGTTATACTGGAAGAAGCTTTTCCCTTTCCATAAGAAGAGTAATGAACCAGCGTAAAGTCTTTGTAAATACAAAAACACTGGATTCAGAAGAAATTGTTAAGTGTAATTGTGAATAGGCGACATTTCCAGTCTAAGAGAATATTAATACGAATATGAATTCCTTTAAAATCTTAGCAATTAAATCCGGTTTCTATGGTACATCATTTATGATTATGTTAAATACAAATTTCCACGATTGCTTCAAGCATATTCCTTCTCTATCGAACACCGGAATTCTTCTTTCAAAGAACAAAAATCAAAAGGAATCAGCCCTCACAACTGTATATCACTAAAGTGACTACTTAAAAAGAGCCTTTCAGCCTGCCTTTGGGCAGACAAGATGAAAACTGACCCCCTCCCAAAAAATAAACGCCTAGAATCTGCTGATGGCAGTAGACTTGCCTTCGTAGTCGAGTAGCACTTTTAAAATCAAATTAACTATTAGTTCCTGTTTATTTTCTCTAGTTTCATAATGTTATAACATTTTTTTTTGCCGCAGAGTATAATTGTCTTTTTTCATGCTCTCTGCGATATCACATGAATTCTCAGAGATTAATTTGCGCAGGTGAAAATTGTTGTGGGTTCCGCTGCGGTGAGGCTAAGTGTGGTAATTGTAAAAGTCAGAGTTCTGTTTTTGTTTGTTATGTATAGTGGTGTTCTAATGGAAATCTTTTTTATCGTAAACTTATGACGCATTTCTTTTACTGAAATTGCAGTTTTTTAAGAAATGATTTGATTATATACTCATGTTAAAATAATTCAGAAATGATATCTTGTCTGTCTGGAATCTGTACGTGCAAGAGAGTTATATTCTTCGTTACAGCTTTTCTGTACGACAATACAGAATGAAACTTCAAAATCAAAGGTTTGTGGGGCACAAAGGACCATAACAGGTTACGGGGATGTACAGGAGTAGCAGAGGAATCGGAAAAGAAGCCGTTTTCCTACATCCACTCCATCACTATCAATAAACCGGCGGGGAGGTCATTTCCTTTCCTGAGAAGAAACAAATCTTTCGAATAGACCTTTGCGTGGCACATCCCGCGAGGAAGACAGAAAGAGACTGATGTAAGGTAAAAGACAAACTTGCGCTTACCTACATCAGTACCACAAGCATGCAAGATATATTTACAGACAACACGGCAGGAAAAAAGAGTACTTCATGTAATCTGAGAGAGAGAGAGAGAGAGAGAGAGAGAGAGAGAGAGAGAGAGAGAGAGAGAGAGAGAGAGTAGCTGCGGTGGTGTCTTGAAAATTACCTCTTTGGCTTACGGGCTGCTAAAGAGCAAAAGCCCTTGCCATTACAAGGCTGAATTAATCTAGGTAGAAAATTTCCCCTTTGGATGGAGAGTGTACTGAGTATTTGTGTTATTACTGTCTACCTAGGTCAATTAGGGAAGTGCTTTGAAAGCTCTCCGATAACTCAATTGACTGATACTTCTCGAAGTTGAACAAAATACATGACAGCTTCGTTGCTATTATGATATGAGAGAAAACTGTAGATTGGGAAAGATACAGAGAGCGGAAGAGGCTGGAGAGATTATTGCGAGATAAATCCATGCAACAAAAATACAAAATAATCCTAAGTTTTTCATACAGATGACATCTGAAAAGTACTTGACGGAGCACTCGTTATATACGGACCCAAATACGATCGCACTCGTAATGACAAATGAAATTTTTTGTGAACTTGAGCAAGTGAAAACAAATTAGTGTCTTACTCTCCTTGTAGAACTGCAAAGAATTATCGGCTGGTTTCAGTGGTAACCAACATTTAATAAAAATAATGTTCTGTAAAGTCTTAATTCCGTTATTTGTAATCTAATCTATCTAATTTCCGACGTGATTTACTTATTTAAGTACAAGAATAATTCTATCTGTCTATGAGTCTCTCTCTCTCTCTCTCTCTCTCTCTCTCTCTCTCTCTCTCTCTCTCTATATATATATATATATATATATATATATATATATATATATATATATATATATATATATATATATATATATATATATATATACTGCACATATATGTATGTGTATATATATATATATATATATATATATATATATATATATATATATATATATATTGTAATGTTTCTTCTTAGCGCACATGTACGTTTTCTTTAATAAAAACTATTTCAAGTGATTTACTGTACCTTCTTAGAAGACAGTTCATTAGTATAAAGTCACAGAGTTTTATGACTGTTACTTTTTTTATTACTTTATTTTCTTAATCAGTTAAAGTCCCGACTAATTCTGGAAAGTAGAATATGAGCCTGAGAAAACGTTCCTTTAATATTCTAAGTCCTCCTTTCTTTGTAGACGCTATAGGTGTTTTGACTTTGCCCTTCAGTCCTTTGTGCACCTTTATATAAGGAGTTACGTTAGTTATGCACACGAGGAAACAATCAGCATTTGGATTTATAGGGAAAATAGGGAAGGACTCTTTAATAGTGATGCACTTAATTTAAAATGACTCTGCAGTTTGTTCAATCATTAAGTTAACTTCGCTCTTCATTTAATGAATATTCAGATCAATTTAAAATTAACCCTGTTAACTAATTTAGAAAACGAGAGAGAGAGAGAGAGAGAGAGAGAGAGAGAGAGAGAGAGAGAGAGAGAGAGAGAGAGAGAAACGTAGGCTTGAACTGAGTCCCGCGTCACGAAGGACAATTGACATTAATTCAAGTAATTTTCGACATAACATTACCCAAAATGTCGGTGTTGATTGAATTTTGGAATGACTGAATGTCAAAAAATTAATTTTATGAGGCGATTTAAGGCAATGACGCTGGGACCGTTTCCCGGATAAATTTGTAATCCTGTTCTCAACTTTTGATTGTGAAATGTCAATATGGGCTTAACCTTTTAGTGCAAGTCATTAGGCCTACTTCATACATGGTTAATTGACTAATCATTTTATTTACACTCATTTCAAATGATAGTCTAAAAAATATGTTTGAGGGGATGTACAGCAGGTGCTTTTGTCTTTATAAACTTATTTCCGTTCATTATATTTTGTTTCCAGTGAAAGAGTTTGTCTTCATTATTTTTCCATTTTCATGATTTTACGCTTCAGTCGCAACAACAGACTGGATGAACAGAAACCAAAGAAAAGCCATCATGCCATGACTCGAAGGGGTAACAGGAAAGGATATTAAGGCGAAGGCGATAAGGAATAAAGGAGGAAGTGGAGGATATGTGATAAATGGGGGTGTAATGACGTGGAACCACTGAAGTGTGGTAGATAACTTCTACAGAAGATGAAAAAGAGAGAGAGAGAGAGAGAGAGAGAGAGAGAGAGAGAGAGAGAGAGAGAGACTATTTCTACTCTCTTTTACCAGTAGTAACTGTCTCTCACACTGAAAGTTTGTGCTGTGAAGCCCTATTTTTCAGATAATGTAGGCTACTGTTCTTAAGTATAATTTTTCTTCCGTAGAGAAATAGTTTCCCAGATGTTAGTGAAGTCTTCATTCATATTATTTTTATTTAGATCTTAATGATGGTACTTTTCACAGAACGCAGTGTCTAACAGCACATTCAACTCAATCATACCATTTAACTTTTTGGCTCGCCCAGTACTAGGAAGGTTTTGTACGAAACGCTGGAAAATTTTTCTTGATTTGTTTTGGATAGTTTGCTTGTGAGTTTTTTCATATGTTATAATATTGGTGATTATAAGTACAGACCAGTTTCCTAATACCGCTGTTAGAATTTCCAGTTTGTAATTTGTTTATGCCGTCACAGTTCTAAAATATCTTAAAAATTTTACTCACTTATTAATTGCCATTCTTCTTTCCTCGACTCTAACGTTTTGGAATATAGGAAGGGACTGTCCCTGCAAATTATAAGTATGCTGCATCGTTAGATTTAAAAGGTTTGCGTGACTCATCCCCTACATAAATAAAAGGATATGTGTCAATAAAAGGGGTTTTCTAGTTCTTCACCCAATTGTAAGATAGACACTTTATTGTTATATATAATACCTGGAAATTTCCTTTATAAATCAGTATTTCTAATACTTTAAAATGTTTAAACTAGTCTTCACATATAATTTAGTGTCAGTATCACTGAAGGGAGAGCATTTTTTTTAACAAGACGGCGCGATGACAAGAAACAAAATGCATACATCAGTATCTGATGGCAGTGAAGCTAGATTTTATTTATTTATTATTTTTTTTTTTTGTACGAAGCCTAGTGCTTACTTACTGAATTAAGAGAAGCATACTTGTTCTTTTTTAACAAGCGTTTCCAAGAAGCCTTGTAAGAGGGTCAAGTGAAATGGCTGGCCTTATTTGTCTTATTTTGAAAAGAGCAAGTAGGAGGGAGTGGTATATTCTTTTGATAATGACGAAGGTTTTGAAGAAGCCTACCAGCTATTAGAAAAAGTAAATGGAAGGCAAGGAATATTTGCTTTTTCTTGAGGAGGCATAATGTGAAAGGCAAGCGGGAGAGCTAAATATATTTCTTGGATTTTAAAAGAACTTCTGAGGAAACAATAGAAAAGGCAAGTGGAAAAGTGGGGGCACAGCTTTTCTTTTTTTTTTGCTTCAATACAGGTTTTGAGGATGCCTAATGAGTAAAGTTGTTGGATATTAAACAAAATTTACATATAAGAAGACTGATATGAATAGATGTAGAGGGAGAGGATGACATGGCGCTGATTTATTCATAAATTTTATTGCGGGTTGAAGACGAAGGAAAAAACCACTCGAAAGAAGGGATTGCCAAAAAAACTGGTCTTATTAGGAACCATCTGATGCCATGACTGGCAAAGGAAAGTTATAGTCGACGAACAAATAGTTTACAGACAAGGTATTAAAGATAATTCTGTGAAATAAAAATAATTGCAACGTGAACACATACTGTAGGAGCCAACGCCGTCAGGCCTTTGGAAGGATTTGAAAGGAGGATCAACCGTTTCTCTTGGATTTAATTGAAAGGCTGTACTCTTCAGAGGAACAAATAAACAGCTTCCCGCCACAAAGCCTGAAATCAAATAATAAAGAAACACCCTATTCATTGGCAATTTATTCAAAATCATTTTCGAAAGAGCTTTCGTGTTTTCCTGTTTCACGAATCTCACGGCTTTATTTTTATTTTGATATGCATCACGTGAGTATTTTTTATTCGAGTCTTATCTGATTAGGAAGATGTCTTTCTTCTAAAACTCCTTAAAAACATGGAACTCCTTGTCTTCAGTCGATACATGTCCTATGACTCTTACCGATCAAGAGACATTTTAAGAGAAATAACATACGAACTGCAAACATGGAGTTTTTTCAGGAACCTCAGACGAGAGACATGATGTGCCACTAGTAGAGAGCGATCAGTTCCTCGTGAGATTGTTAGAAGTATAACAAGCTATAATAGCAATGGTCGAACAGGAGGCACTATACTATTTATAGCATCGTTATCGTACGCCGCCTCATTGGCAACATCCAGAGGCATTTGCGAGGAGAATAAGCAACATCTCCCACCGAAACTGCCGTCAGCCGCAGTGCCGCCGCCTCATGGAGCCTCATCGGCCATGCAGTTCAACAACCTCCCCGGCCCAGAACAGGCAGCGGCTCCTGGGAAAAGCAATTTCCATCTCACGGACGACAAACATGAACGATATATAAAGCATTCTCTAGCTCTTCTCTTTCCTCCCCACCTCCTCGGCGCTTCCCCTTCATCTCTCTCTCTCTCTCTCTCTCTCTCTCTCTCTCTCTCTCCAACCATTTTGCTTACGCAGTGCATTTCACTTCATTCTCCCTACTTATGAACTCAGTCTTTTGCCGAGTAGTTTTCATTGTTTCTATACTTATATAATATTTTTTATGTCGTCTATCTTTTTCTTGTTCCTCTATTTTTATTATCTTTAGCACTTTCACGATGGCCTTAATGTGAAGTATCCTCTTGAGTCAATATCAGTCTTTACAGCGCATCCGTCATCCATGGATGTCATCTTATCCTCTTTGCATTCTTCCAGACACCTCTCGGCCACTTCATCGGAACATTGATTTTGGTATCCCTAGTGCCCCAGAGATAAGAGGCGTCTTCATTGCTATTTGTTGTCGTAAGCACCACCACAAGTCTTTATGAAGAGAGAGAGAGAGAGAGAGAGAGAAATCTCTCTCTTTTACTAATCTTTGTGTTCTCCATGGTTGAACAAATTCCGCGACTGGAAACACGACAGAGGGCGAAAATTCCATCTTCCGTGAGGGAAGGTTGTCCCTAATAGGTTGGCCCATCCGTTTCAACTGTCTCCTTCCAGTTGTACTTTTTTTTTTAACATAGGTTAATTACTATCATTATTATTATTATTATTATTATTATTATTATTATTATTATTATTATTAGTAGTAGTAGTAGTAGTAGTAGTAGTAGTAGTAGTAGTAGTAGTAGTAGTAGTAGTAAGTTTCTGCATGACAAACCAGATATGAAATGGAGGAACGAAAATATAAGTCACGATGAATGAAAATAATTAGTTAGAATTAGCATTTATATCATAATAAACTGGCATAAAATAGGGAAATAGATGTAATTGTAAGCAAAATCAAAATCGATAAATAAATAACAAATTAATTGATCAATGAGTTAACTCATGACAAAGCGAAGGAAGGAAAGTGTCTTCCCATCACAAGAGGACACTCAGCTCAGGGCTGGGAGACCGCAGTCTGAGAATGCGTTTTGTTGGTCACGCCGTGCCACTAAGGAAGGAACTCAGGGCTACCCATCAGATGACCAGCAGTCTCACATATCAATATTGATGTTCGAATCAGTCGAGCAAAATATGAAAGAAAGAAGGTGATGGCAAACGCCCCCATCTTCCTGTACAAATATGACTAGTTTATTATTGTTCGTAGTCCTGTGAGCAGTTGTACTGATTGTTATTGTTATAGTGATAGCGGCCGGAACGGTCTGGTTTTTGTACGATTTATTTGAATTCTTTCTTTTTTGTAATCTTGCTTTCAGTTCTCTTGTAAGATTTCAGGCATAACAAGCGCATATTGCTCCTCGATTAATATGCATACGTATACATTATGTTTCTCTTTAATGATCCCCTAGTTCCTCATTAGACGGGTTGGTATCGTCCTCGGATAGCACTCTGCTCGGCCCGCGTTCGATTCTCCGACCGGCTAATGAAGAATTAGAGAAATTTACTTCTGGTGATAGAAATTCATTTCTCGTTATAATGTGGTTCGGATTCCACAATAAGCTGTAGGTCCCGTTGCTAGATAACCAATTGGTTCTTAGCCATGTAAAATAAATCTAATCCTTCGGGCCAGCCCTAGGAGAGCTTTAATCAGCTCAGTGGTCTGGTTAAACTAAGGTACACTTTGCTTTAATGATCCCGTACACCACAGTTGCTGTCCTCTCTTGGAAAAAAGATTTCCGTCTTCGTCTTTATCCTCCTCCTCCTCATCTTCACTCGGCCTCAGGTCCTTCGAGGACCCTCTCATCCTTTGGCTCCCCAGAGTTGCAGCCATCCCGTTCTCCCTCTCACGCTCTTTCACTCCTCCTCATCCGTTTCCCCTCACCCGTTCTAACACGTTCTCCTTTCTGTCCCTCCTCCATCTCCCCTCATTTTCCTCTCCTCTTTACCACGCCTGTCTCCTACCTCCTCCTCCTCCTCCTCCTCCTCCTCCTCCTCCTCCTCCTCCTCTTCTTCCACGGACCATACATCATGAGGACACTATCAGAAAATTAAGTCATTTGACAATTGCAGTGAGAGGAAATTGAGATGAGAAATTGAGCGTGAATGATGATAAATTCCCGCGCGAGAGGGGAAATGAGAAATGTGCGAAGGAGTGGAACAAAGGACCAGATAAAGTCGATCACTCTCTCTCTCTCTCTCTCTCTCTCTCTCTCTCTCTCTCTCTCTCTCTCTCTCTCACACACACACACAAACACACCGCTAGCCGCCATCTCCTTCGCCCCCACCGCCACATTCTTGTCCTCCTCCTCCTCCTCCTCCTCCTCCTCCTCCTCCTCCTTCTGCAACTCCTTCACCTTTCTTCTCCGTCACTGCCAAGATATGAGCAAGCGAGAGAGAGAGAGAGAGAGAGAGAGAGAGAGAAGTAATGAACGGTGGGCATTCAATAGAAAGTAGATGGTCTCTCTCAGATGTAGAAAGAATGCAAAGTTTGTTCGCAACAAATAAAACAGTATTTTCATAGGCATGAAAATAGTGTTTCATCTAATGCTTTCAGAAACCTATATTCCTTTCACCTGGCTTCGTACACTTGAATACACAATAAGGTATTAACTCCGTATGCTTCAGATTTTTCGTTCTAACTGTAACCGAATGCCGGTAACTATCTTCCCTTTCGTCATATTTTAAACGAGATTGCTCTCGAATTAGTCGCTTCCATTCATATGGATTTGTTATTACGCCAGAAGATATCCTGGTTTGCCATACTTGACAATTAATTTCAACATGAAACTTACA
>NC_089768.1:6692500-6702500 GCF_040412425.1 Macrobrachium rosenbergii | reverse complement strand
CGTTACCGAATTTGAAACTGACATTAGCTCCTTGCTTTGGAGGGAGGGTGTTCATCTGAGATCCGCTGCAGAGGAGCCGCAAGAATAACTCTTCCCTTCGAAAGAAACGCTGAGATTTCTCTCACAATCTTCTTTCCCACAGTCTAAACGCTTCCTTTCCCCTCACACGAGCGCCACCTTAATTGCCCTCGAATAATCATCCTCATCACCTCACTCCCCTTTTCTCTCATCCCCTTTTTCCTCTGTTCCTCTAACCCTTCTCCCCTCTACCCCTCTCTTTTACGTTAAACCCATTTCCTTTACCCCTTGGCTCTTTTAATGGGCATTGTATATTACCCGTTTTCATAAATACCTTTCCCTCTTACTGAGCATCGGCGTCTGTTGACTCTCTCTCTCTCTCTCTCTCTCTCTCTCTCTCTCTCTCTCTCTCTCTCTCTCCAAATTTTCCTCTTTCGTGGTGAAACAAACATTTATTTTTGTTGGTAGTTGTTATGGAGCTTGGGATTCCTAGAAGTTATTTGAGCTGTGCATTGAACTTTTCTAACAAGTTCCATTGAAATCTAAGTTGCTGTTGGAAGGGTGACAGGAAAACCTGATAAAATGTCAATGGTGTTCAGAATAGAGAAGGCCAGTTTCTACAAGGAGAAACAAAATTCCGTTTTTCCTTCAGAATTAATGTGGAAGCACACAGTACCTCTTTTGATATATATATGTATATATATATATATATATATATATATATATATATATATATATATATATATATATATATTGTATATATGTGTGTGTGTTTAATATACATATATAGGATATATATATATATATATATATATATATATATATATATATATATATATATATATATATTTATTTATATATATATATATATGTGTGTGTGTGTGTGTTACTGAATGGCAAATTTGAAGTGTTTGAAATGCTAATTAGTGTTTCACATTTCATCCATTCCATATGCTAATGGACGGTTTCTACGAGCTTGATCGGGTTTCTGGTTTTAAATTCAGGTATAACTTCACCTCAGAAGAAAAAAGCTACATATCTCATTTAAGTATTTATTCTTTTGAAGTAGCAGATTTTTACTATATATCTCCGTAGGTCTTTGCATAAAAATCTATTGATTTTGTACCTCAGATGAGCCTCCCAGAGAAAGACTTCCTCCGCTCCACCACTGTAGTGCATGTAGAATGAGAGAAAGGCTTTTCGACAAGCAATTTGTGACCTCTTTCGACTTACCACTATGACGATTCGTTCTTGACTGCACAATATGCGTCGAGGTGGATCGAATTCAAAACCTTGACTGCTGGTATAAGAGTGCTGCCTCATCCTAGAGACCATTCTTTCTTCTATCAGTGTTGCTGCATAATGTAGACGGTCGTTTCGCCCCTGTGTCTCTATTTGTGTCTCTTATTATTTAGTTCGTTTTTTTTTATTCTGAAATACACAGAAAGAGAAGGAGTAACAACTGACAAGACCAAAAGTGTTAGGGATGCCTTATTTTCCTTTCGCTGTTTAAGAGAGGGCGGGAGGAAGGGAAAGAGTGAAAGATGCCTCCAAAAAGGTAAAGCAATTTTGGTAGGGAAGGCACACTAGAGTAATACACAAGGCCGGCCCGTCGCTATCAATTTCCTGCTGGCTAATCTACTCCATTCTTCATCCCGGCAGCCATATTGGATCAGGGCAGAACAGTGGGGGAGAGAAACACGAGAAAGGGGAAATAGAGGATGAGGGAATAATATTTCAGGGAAGGGAAGAAGATAAGAGCTTTGCGAAGGACGAGAGGGAATAAAGCTATCGGAGAGAGAGAGAGAGAGAGAGAGAGAGAGAGAGAGAGAGAGAGAGAGAGAGAGAGAGATAAAAATAGTTTCATTTAGTAATTTGTACTGTGTAGGAGGATATCCATGACCCCATTATTAAAATAAGTTTACTTTTCGCATCCCTTTTCAGTTCCGAAGGCCCAAAGGAACCTGTGCGATGAATTAGTTAAGGAGCACCACTTCGAAAGTCGTTCATCTCAAAATTTTGTTGTTCGTCATAATTTGTCTCAGTTACAATCTTATAGGCGCAGTCCATAAAACTAAGGTATACTTAAGTCCATAAATTACTACATTCGCACAACGCTAATGTTCTTATTTGTTGTTGTTAGGGCAGTTTTCCTTACAAGTAGTTTATTAAATCATCATCAGCTCATTATTATTACTATTATTATTATTATTTACTATTATTATTCGTAATCATAACTGTAGCAGTATATATCCTGAGTCAAAGTGTGATATACCAGTATATATATATATATATATATATATATATATATATATATATATATATATATATATATATATATATATATATATATATATATATATATATATATTTCTACAGTTATGATTACGAATAATAATAATAATAATAATAATAATAATAATAATAATAATAATCATTCTAAATCACGAAAATTCAAAAACGTGATGATTATACGATAAAGTTACAGCCAAAAAGGAAAAAGTATAACATTATTTCACTATATATATATATATATATATATATATATATATATATATATATATATATATATATATATATATATACCTGGTTATGTTGTCGTTTCTACGAAACTTCAATTTAAGGAGGAACAGGGTAGCCAGAAGACGTGGTAAGATTGCAGACATTATTATTTCTTAGAATATAACAGAGGCACAGCCGAGCTTTCGGGAATACATGACTTTTCCCATCATCAGGGTCACTTGTCTATAGAATGACATAAAAAATGAAGAGAAGCAGTAAGAAAACTGCTATACTGCTAAAGGCATTAAACAGTTATAAGTGACAGAACTTTAAAGAACATATTAATACAAAGTAAAAAAGTAACATACAAACCTAAGTTAGCTGCAAACCAAAACTGCCAAAAGAGCAATGGCTAAGTAACAAGAGATTACGTACCAAACAGAAATCGTCAAATAAAATCACTGAACAGATAGATACTGAGAGGAAAAAAACATGAATATTTAAAGTAATAATAATAATAACGTAGTACACAATATTGGGAGAACATACAGTATATATATATATATATATATATATATATATATATATATATATATATATATATATATATATATATATATATATATATATATATATACAGTATATATATATATACTGTATTTATATGTGTGTTTATCTTCCTTTTATCTCTATTTTTCCTAATGCATGTAATCACCTGATGAATGAAATACATAAATCTCATAAATATCACTGAGATACTGACCTTTTTCCCCACGTAGGCTAATTAGGAACCAAGAGTGCCGTGGGCGCAGGCGCTCGGACATTAAAATATCTGAGTGCCTGAAGTATTCTTGACTTCTGAATAATTTATTTTTCCAGAAATTAGCTTTAGTAGCGTAATAGAAAAATTTTTATTGTAAACTAGGCCTGCTACATTCTACAAAGATAAAGGAAGTACAGTTGTTTCTACCATACGGCTTTTATCTTTGCTTGATTGTCAAGTATTTCATTTGTGCCTGACGTTACCAGACTTGGATATATTTTCTCTATAGTGAAAAGGGAACCATAGCCTCACTATGGGTAGTATTCGCTGTCACAATGTTGGTTAAGAATATTTAATAAAGTGTAACAATGTCTCTGTTTGTTCTAAACAAAATCGGTACCAAGCTCGAATGTTTAAAGAAATTTTTTTGTTTTTTTGAAGGCCTGAAAACTTCTTTGAGGCCCTCATAACCTAACGGATACGAGTTTGCGCGTTACGATGCAGTTGACCTAAAAGATGTCAAACACTTACTTGCTACGGCAAACGACAAGGGAAACAAAATTTTGTTAAAAGTCTGAGGAAACGGATTTAATCTATAAAGCTATAAGTGTAACTTAAAAATCGTTCTACCTTAATTTTTCTCATTAATAAAATAAAATAAAATCCTCATGTTTGTCGTTTACAACTGTCCAAAGACCTAAATCCTGCAAATTCCGTTGTTCCTTGTGACACCCACATGTTAATATAAAAATGATAATTTCCTCTTATTTTGTTTTTGATATTTCGTGCACATCCCATGCTATCAGTATCTCTTGTACTGTTCCTCCTTTTCGAAAGAAGTATAGTGACGAATTTTACCCTCTTTACTTCATTTGGAAGCCATTTACATAAGAGAGACTGTGGTAAAGTCAGCGATGGGACAAAAGGATTAGGTATCCGAAAATCCATTCTACAAAGTACATATATATAGAAAATTATGTTGTGTACAGAATGAAATCTTGTTCAGACATTAAACATGACTTATAAATACGTATCGATTTATCTCTCTATTTGTTCAATTATTTAGTTATCTATATTTTCCACGGAAGAAAATGAGAGGACCTCAGCATTTTCTTCAGACCACTACAGCTGTACATTCCACATTCGCTTTTCTTTTATCCAAGCTTCTGCTCTCTTAAGGGGATCAACTTGGAATTGCTTTACCGATTCCTACCTAGGCCTATGCCCACTGCCACCCGGTGGCAACCCGCTCCAGTTGAATAATTGCCAGATATATGACCTTTTTCACTGGCCAACAGGGACACAGTTGGTAAGAGTGGAATGTTTTTATCGCTCCGTCTTCACCTGAGATCCGAACACTAGGTCCCTTACACACACACACACACACACACACACATATATATATATATATATATATATATATATATATATATATATATATATATATATAAGTAAGTATACCTTAGTTTTACCAGACCACTGAGCTGATTAACAGCTCTTCTAGGGCTGGCCCGAAGGATTAGACTTATTTTACGTGGCTAAGAACCAGTTGGTTACTTAGCAACGGGACCTACAGCTTATTGTGGAATCCGAACCACATTATAGCGAGAAATGAATTTCTATCACCAGAAATACATTCCTCTAACTCTTCATCAGCCGGCCGCGGAATTGAACTCCGGCCCATCGAGCGACAGTTTGAAGCTCAACCGGTTCGGCCAACAAAGGGCTTATATATATATATATATATATATATATATATATATATATATATATATATATATATATATATATATATATATATATATATATATTATGATAATGGGCTTAGGATCGAATGAGAGTACACTTGTGCTTTTGCAAGAATATAACATTATAAATTAGATGCGCATTAAATGACCAGTTTAAAAAAAAGCCGTCCATTTTATTTCCAAAAGAAGTAGAGGAAGGCCTGTCTATCTAGCACAACTAAAAAGTTTTGCAATTTATTTGCAATGAATGAATAAGACATGCAGAGACCAGTTGTCCCTGCCGTTATATTTGAAGACTCTACAAAACTTGTTCTAATTAAAAGGAAGTGTACCGAACAAAAAGACCGTTTTTTTTTTGGAAGGCTCAATGTTAGTGGGAGAAACAAGACCAAAAGAAGAATGATCCAGACCGTAAGTCATTTACAAAGTAGGAAATTTTCATTTACTTTTGTGGTACTCAGAGATTTCATCTCCTAAGCACATTACTGACGAGGCAACCAGACTTCCTCTCTTCCTCCTACCATTCAACCAGTATTCTCACTGAGGCGCCCACCCCCCCCATCCTCCCTGGAACCCCCTTTCTTTTCCTTGGCAAAACCTCATTTTTAACACCCATGTCCTTCCCCTTCCGCTGATAACTTATCGCCCCAATCTTTAGGGGGCGGGGGTAACGACGGCGGGGAGGGAGGGGGCGGGGTTCCTCGGGAGGGTGGATGGATTGGGGTAGAGGCCAGGGAGGCATTGCTCATTGCCATTATCCAATTTACACTTATTTCCCGGGGCTATATCCGTCGCCTGCGCGTTAACCAGAGCGCCAATCAGAGGGCAATCAGGGGGCAATCAGAGGGCGATCTGTTTGCCCGCTCCTATCGGCCCTCTTCTAGATATAGCACCGCCATTGAGCTTAATTGAATGATGGTTATCGCCGCCTGGAATTTATCCCTCCCTCCCCCTTCCCACACCCCACCCCCAGCCCTCCCAGGGCCTCCCCCCCTCCTACCCTCCTTCACACCTCCTAAACGAGAAACAACACAATTGTTAAAGGCGAAGAAGAGGAAAGACAACTTAGTATTGTTTCCCTTCATGTCAGACAGCATGGAAACTGGGAGTTCAAACAATGCATGAGAGAGAGACAGGGAGAGAGAGAGGGAGAGAAAGACAGACAAGGACAAAGAGAGAGAGACAGGGAGAGAGAGGGAGAAAGACAGACAGACAGGGACAAAGAGAGAGAACCAGACGGACAGACAGAAAGACAGACAGAGACAGGGACAAAGAGAGAGACAGAGACAGATAAATGGCGTTTCAGTGAAATTCATTTTTCACCATTGCTGAAGTAGATGCAAGGACGTATATTTTAAGCTATCAGGAAAAGTTATGTCTGTCTAATCAGTTTTACATATTGAAGAAAATTCTATCCTTGGTTTGGTCATTTCAGTAAATAGAAATAATTATCTTCTTCCTAGTTCTGTCAAATGACTAACCGTGACTTAATCGAAACACTCGTAGGTGACCATGATAAGGTTGGTCCAATTACTATGCCTAGTCCCCAATGTTCTTATCTCATCCACGAGAATAGCTTGTGATATATAAATCCTGAAATTCTTTGGTACGGTGAAACAAGGAAAATAAGAGGCTCGTTTACCCAATGACGCCGTTGTTGTAGAAACCGCAGGAAACAATGTATGGTCCCTTTCCTTTCACGCTAACGCGGACGTATTTATCCAGTAGGATGTCTCCGCAGTCATCGTGCCTCCGCCAACGATCTGAAATCGTTGGGAGGGGATGCGAAAGAAGAAGAATTATTTATTAATCGACCGGTTGGTTGGCGAGGGAATAATTCGCTCCGATAAAGAAGAGAAAAAATTGATAGAATATATTCCCGAAATAATAAGCGGCTACTGACGATAATATTCGGGATGGGATTACGGAAGAGCAAACGAAAATAGGAGCCCCCGATGCACCTATTAGAGGAGGATAATGAAGAGAAATGGCCACGAGATGGATTCTAAAACAACGGAAGATGTGTAATAATGGATTCTTTACGAGTTGCTTAACCACAGGGATCTGCCGGACTCCAACAACAGTTTTGGGGTCTGGACGCGATTACATCGCAAGCAAAAATCAACCTTAGGCGGGCTATAATGGTCTTATTTATCCTCCTCTTTAAACGTTCCTAATCACAGGCTTCTTGAAATATTAACTGCTAAAAGAAGGACAAGTTACGTAATTAGGCTTGAAATACGACGGCGCTGGTATTAATATCTTGTTTGTATTTTGTGTTCCTTGAAGTGTATTTTGGGGTTTTTATTAGTACGTAAATCTCTCTCTCTCTCTCTCTCTCTCTCTCTCTCTCTCTCTCTCTCTCTCTCTCTCTCTCTCTCTCTCCCAGGATTTGCTTACGAATTTCATTCCTCTATATTTTCCCTGTGAGTATTCTTTCAAGCATGTTTTTGTCTACTCATATAAATCACTACTCAGCAGAAAAAGAACCTTTAAAATAATGATTTTTGGAATGAAGAAAAGTTTATCATATTTTGTATGAACTCAAGTAAATGCATATTTTTTATTCTACTCTTATCGTCATGCTGGTGTTTTAAAAACTACAATTCTGCAATCTAAAAATATTACAAAATAGTATATATTTGGTTTACTTTCTAAATGTTTATTGCATGCATATCATTGACCTTCTGAGTTGCGCCATCCTTTCTTCAATCGAAAAACACATCATTCCAGATGTTACTGATGTTTACAGGATTTGGCACCTACGATATATATATATATATATATATATATATATATATATATATATATATATATATATATATATATATATATATATATATATATATATATATATATATATATATATATATATATATATATATATATATATATATATATATATATATATATATATATATATATATATATATATATATATATATTATATATATATATATATATATATATATATATATATATATATATATATATATATATATATATATATATATATATATATATATATATATATATATATATATATATATACATATATGTAGGAACCTTGGTTGCGTCCTTTGCCCAGCCGGCCCAGCTGATATTTTGTTGATTATGGCCCTGACCTTCAAGTACAAGTATCTTGTGTCCCGTAGTTAGCACCGCTTTTGGTAAACTACATACAAAAAAAAAAAAAAAAAATTGTAGCCCTGCTCAGGATGAGCAGTAGATATCAATAACAGGGGTTAAGGCGTTGAGTGCTGTCTTGTCAGCTTCAATTCTGGACGGTTGTAGATAACCTTTATTTAAACTAGTAGAAAACAAGTTAAGTCATTGACCTTAGTCCTCTAGGAACTGTGTGCTACAAGGAACTGCCTATCCCCTGGTGTCTTTAGCTAAAGGATCTTTCATGGAAACTGTCACATAAGTCTGTTACATAACTTAGAAATGGCCTCAACCTGGGATTATAGGTGTTGAGAATCTCCCGGTTTATATATACAGTACTATGGATATGCTGACAATTAGAAATGGGAAAGTATCAGACTGGGGCCACAGAACAAGTAGAAAATGAATTAGTAGATAGGAACTGAACATTTTATGTGCTTGCGAATCTCGGTGAAAAGGACTGGGAAAAGAGATTAGGTAGTGGGTAAGGAGTATTATTCAGGAAGGACAGATGGAATTGGTTGTGAAGAACTAGGCTTGATATTTACAGAAAAGGCGACTAGCTGGGGAGCAGTGAGCGGTATTTTACTGCTGGCAAGTTTTACCATAAATCAAAACAGTGCAGTATGAATATCATACTGTGCTATGTACCAACGAATGAACACTCGGAAGAAGTAAAGGGTGAATTCCACCGAGAACTGCAGAATATTTTGAGCGAAATGTCAGATGCAGGTATGAGAAATGTTGCTAGTGATACAAATGTTGAGGTTGGTAGGATCTAAGGAAGTAAGGAGAATGTAATGAGCAAAGAGTGCCTGGGAGAGACTGCAAACGAAAATCTGGCGCAGTTATTTTGTTTTTGGCTCTGAAGATATTTTGGCAATCACAACCAAATAGGTCGCATAGCCTTTATTTGACAGAGAAGAAGCACAGAGGAACGCTAGGCGCAACAGAGGAGCAGATGTCAGCAGTGATGCCAGCATGACATTGCCAGGCTAAAGCCGAAATTAAAAGCACCCAACAAAAAAAGTTTTCGGTATATATATTTAATACAGTAGCTCTTCATGGAGATGAAAACAAGAGGCTTTTACAATGAATATCAAAATAGAATTGCAGTTCTTGAAACTTTATCTGAGGAGCAGCGGACAATCAGTGAGGTCTAGTTGAACATCAAGATTGTGCTTCAATCTGCTGGAAAAGAGGTGCTTGGATATGAGGCTACAAGACGGTCACTTTAATCGTAAGAGACGTAGGAAACAAACAAGAGTATTTAAAAGCCAAGGAATAGATGCAAAAGGCAAAGTAGAAAGGTTAAGTACTCCAGTTGAGATCGTAAAGCTAAACGAAGATCAAGAAGAGATAAGAGAGAATATTTACACAAACAGGCTGACGTTATTGACAAAGCCATGTATTCACGGAATGTCAGTTGTTAGGGAAGCACACCGAATTGATAATGAAGTACCCGTGGGCGAACAGAAAAATAAGAAAATAGATGAAAATAGTCTATCAAAAAAGGAATATGTCAATAGTAACATCCGGTGGAGAAAAACAATGCCTGGCGGAACATTTTTAAAGCTATGAATAAGAGATGTGATGTGGATAATTTGAAAGAGTTGAAAGAGCTGATTGAGCTTATGACTGAATTCACAGTTTTCGAAGTAGAATGAATAAATACTGAATAACAAAAATCAAGTGGTGGTAATGATTTTAGCTTAAACTAAAATGACACCTCGCATAGAAACACGACTTGACAGAAAATGGTAACTGCAGGGACACTGTTCTAGAGTCGGTTGTAATAAGAATA
>NC_089768.1:6662500-6687500 GCF_040412425.1 Macrobrachium rosenbergii | reverse complement strand
TACCTGGGCAGGCTAATTGCTTGCATACCAACGTGTTTTCCCCAACTTCCCAACTCAGCAGTGACCTAATTGGCAGCATTTCATTCGAATTATCCTTTCTGAGCAAATATGATAGCAATACCAACACACTTGTGTGGCCTGGTTGGCAGCGCTCTGGTCTTTCATTTGGAAGACCTGGGTTTGATCCTGATGTGAGTCAGAAAAATATTTATTTCTGTTCCACATGTAATTGTGTGTTGATATTTCTACTCTATTCACTCAGATAATTCGAATGAAATGCTGTCAATTTTCCAACGACTTCCTGGAAGAGAGGACTTTCTTGCCCATTAGCCTTGTGAAAGATAAAAATATCAAGTTTATAATACTGGATATGTTACTGTTATGATGCCGACAAAATGTAGTACAATCACGAAAAATTAATCAGAGACTGATTGAGTAATGTAATGCTTATGAATTTTCTTATGTCTCTACAAAATGTTATGCCTATATTAAAATTTACCTCATAGTCCCCAGTAAACAAAGAAATACGCTGTCGGCGTCAACCAAACTCTTTTAGATAATTACGGAACTTTCATTTCGCAAAACGCGTCAGTCATTAAGCACAAAACCCTTCATACAAGACCAAATAAGGTTTCGATCCTTCACACTTTCATGCCTAATAAGGAAAAAAGTATGTGTTCATGTCTTTTTGAATTTCAGTTCTAGAATTCCGTACCCACTTATTCCTCATGTGCTTCAAGCTTTAATTGAGTGAGTTCGTCTTGCATTTAGATCGGTTATACTTAAATAAATACCTGTATCTCTGAAATGTAGATGAATTTTTAAGGATAATTCTTTTCAGAATTGGTCTTTGGATAGCTCGTTTCTCTGAAGAATTGAATTGTTTTCATGTTTTATGTCATGATTCCTGTTTTTTATCGGAAACAATTTGGTTTTTCATTTATCCAAAGGCATGGTTTTGAGGACAGATGAAGAAACTGAGCAAACTGAGGGGTCTCACTCTTTATTTCCAAGAATATCAACGTTTCTTTTCTGCCCATTTACTTGTTTACTTTTAATTCGTAATCCGGAAATGTGTCATTCGCCATCGCCCGCACACCGCATATAGACCTGTTCGTTCACATTCTTACATACTTGCGAGATATTAGAATACGCTATGACACAGGGAAGGAAACCAAAATATAATATGACCTCTTGGAAACAGCATCATGGAAAAAGATTTTTGGGGAGGGTGGGGACCGGGGGGGTTGTCCATGGGAGGACCCATTGGACAGGGTTAGGGGGCGCTGGAAGCCTATGAGGTTATGCCCATTAAACACCGCGGGAGTAATGGAGCGGGGCCGGTAATTGTAGCATAATGGTTATGGGGCTGATAGTGACAATTATGCGGGAATGAATGTGTAGCAAAATGAGGTTCCCGACCCAGCGAGATAGCATTCACGTCCTGACACAAACACACACACACACACACACACATACACACACACAATCACTCACTCAAAATATTTTCTTTCAAATTTTGTTTTTTGTATGTTTAGTGCTGTTAGTGTCCATAATAGACTTTTTGAAGCATAAGAGCGTTTACCAGGTGTAATTTCTAACGTGCAGAATAATTCGCTTTTATATCAAGATTACGAATTTGGATCGTGACAGAATGCTAACTTTATTATTTGTTTTACTCTGAAGTACTGATAATTCATCACGATTTTCTCGTTTATTAAACTATACATATTCCTTATCATATTACATCATTATCAAAAGCAGTGATTTTTGGAACAAGGTAGCGAGAACAATAATAAAATTGCACTTTTCAATTATTTCCCTAAATTGGGGCGAGCTCTCAGGAGAGCATTCTACCAATATCTGTGTCGTACAATTTTGCCAATTTTCCGCCAAGAAGAAAGATTTTCTTGAAAAACGATTGCTGCGGGACTGAGGCAAATATGATTATCTAGGTTTTGATTTAATGCCACTCATAAAAAGTTTATCAGAGGATCTGTTTGCGAGGTTTTTGTCATTTTCTGTGATCGTTCGGACTTACCATAGTGGGTCTGTTTCACTTCAAGTATACTTGGAACTCGCATATACAATATGCACGCGTTATCTTAAATTCCTTCATTACATTGTTGTTAGTTTAAAATATATATATATATATATATATATATATATATATATATATATATATATATATATATATATATATATATATATATATATATATATATATATATATATATATATATATATATATATATATATATATATATATATATATATATATATATATATATATGTATATTATTGTTACGGACCACAGGGGCAGATAGCATATGGGATTAATGAAACTCTGATTTGACCTTGATGCCCACTTATGGTCGTACATATTTAAAGAGAAAGTGCAAGTTTACTGGGTAATCTACTTACCGGGTTGTGAAACTTTATGCCCATGAGACGATTACTTTACTTGGATGAAAGTATACAATAGAGAGCAATTATAGGGGGTTTATTGATAGGTTTAACAAACAACCAATATGAACAGGGGTATGAAACAGAGTAGCAAATATATCTGTGGCACAATTAAGTAGGCCCTTTTGGGCTTTGGCAGGAGTGTTAGGATCCAAGTTGGGGCCACATGGCAGGGTTGCACAAACAGCTCTCCTGTAGTAAGTAGAGAGGTAGCCTAGGTTAGTGGGTGGTCATGCACAGAAACAGTACCCTAATTGCCTCTATTTTACTGTTGATGCAACGGACTTGAAAACATGAACAGTTTACTTGCCACCTGAGCACAACGGCCACTGAAACAATTAAGTTTAATTCAAGAACTAACAATGCAGCACACCATTGCTGCAGCAAGTTCCTTTATTTGAGAATTTACCATTTCAATATTTGAGAAAGATCACTGACGGTGGGAGGGGGCGGGGCGTTGGTTATTGACGAATAAAGCAAGCTTGAATGGGAAAAAGCTTTCTTGTGAAGTCAGAGAAACAGATTTGAAGACTAGGAAGGCTCTCGATCCCAGAATACACCTTAGCTTGGTTATATCAATTCCGGTCCTCTAGAAATGAGATCCACTGGATTGGCATTCCTGATTAGGCCTCTCGATCTTAGAAAGAGCTCCCACTTGCGTTGTGGGATAGAGGGGGAGGGTGATATACGTCTGACGTTTGATGGGTCGGTTACTTGAAGCACGTTGACTCTCTTTCGCCAGCACTCCCATCGGTGGCTTGGTGTACCTAAGGATAGAAGTCTCGCTAGTACTTTGACCTTCGGAGATAGTATTGAGAAGGATGAGAGTAGGATGGCATTAGGTTCTCAAATAACATCTGCTAGGGAGATGGACTCATGGTTCTTTTCCGTCTTCTGGTCTCATCCCTTGGTGTACATTTCAAGATGAACTCAGTCTCCCTGCTTTTTAAAGGAAAGCTTAAAAGGTGAGCTCAGTGGACTGGCATTCATAAGAATATGTTTATCTATCTTTCTATCTATATATATATATATATATATATATATATATATATATATATATATATATATATATATGCAAGTAACAACAATGTGAAGGAAAATTTTCCCAATCAGAAGTTCAGTCATTGTCTCCCTGCTGTATGAAGCCGACATCAGGGAGACGGAGTCTGGGAACGAACTTCAGATTGGGGAAAATTTTTGTTTGCGTGGTCGGTAATGCTTCGTTATTATTATTATTATTATTATTATTATTATTATTATTATTATTATTATTATTATTATAAACACATTAAAAAATTCAAAATTTACACAAGTTTTCACGGAACAGAGTGACATAACTATACGCAAAAATAACTTGAGTTGAAAATTAGAAATTATTAAACGCATCAAATAGCAATAAACAACAACAGACAATTGAACTGAATAGTTGTATTTTTTAACATAAACAATGAGTGGAACAATATTCGCTAAAACGAATGAATAAATTAATATAGAAAAAGAAAGGAAAGTCTGTTTGCTTAACCTTTTAACCAACGGAACCCGATACCAAGACCATGGAGTGCCTTGCTATAAAGGCCAAGGCCCAGCCCGAATTAGAGAACATTTTATTTGGTCATCATCCGGCGATAGTAATGGTCTGTGGACACGCAGACACTCAGTTACTACAGTTACTTGAACCTTTTGGACTCCAATGGCGCAAATTCATGAAATGCAATTCACAGATGTCGACATCCATGCTAGTCATCGATGAAAATGCTGACAAAGTCATTAAAATATTTTGCGGACACGACATCTTCGGAGCAACTTGCATTGCTTGTGTGGTTAAGGCTTCTGCAAAACAAACATTTCTTCATCAGAAATAACTTTAAATCTAATCAAAGTTAACTTTAGCTAAGCAACCTGCAAATGTCAAGTGCGCACGGCACAAAGAAAACTGCCGTTGGCCAAAATCTACAACGGATAAACAGAATACATATGGAAATGAAAGGATGGGTAATGGGGGCCTCCGGCTGCCCCTCACAGTAATCAACTGAAAGGAAGGACTTGCCAACTATGAACCGCTGACAGACTGCAAATCCAGCAGATGTCATCATAGAATAATAGGCGTGCTTTTAAATTACTGCCATTTGTGCTATGTAGATGTCTGATGAGCAAAACTTTAGGTTAATCAAGTTTTACTGAAACCGTCTCGAAGGTATTTTTGAGATGTGAGACAACAAAACCAGTAAATGCAAATCAATTTTCAGGTGGTGATAAGATCAGATGAAGTTGATGACAACATTGTCTAGTATTATACCCTTTTTCTTGTAATTAAATAAGGAACTGGTTAACTTTTCGTAATCTTTATAAATACATTATCTTTATAAATATACTCTGGATACAATCTTCAGACGCAATTTTAGATTAAGGAATAGCAATATTCGTAAAGACAGATAAACTAAGACTATCCGAAATAAGTTAGCGTAAGAGCCCGCGTGCAGGAGAGGCACACATTACCGATAAATGTTTTCCACATTCTGATGAAGTTATCTGGATTAAACATTATTTCGTGAAACATAGCAATTCCTTAGGATCTTGACACTTAGGCTGATGTATTCGATTATCATGTTATGAGAGAGAGAGAGAGAGAGAGAGAGAGAGAGAGAGAGAGAGAGAGAGAGACAGACAGACAGACAGACAGACAGACAGACAGAGAACGCTACTACCCATGAAAACGGAAGACTGTGAAGCAGTGTATTTGTACTCTTACGTTTAATTATTCCTTCTCTTGAAGTAATAACAGCGTTATTGATCACTTCACCGATGTAATGATATAATAACGATCACATTTACTTCTTGTTGTTGTTGTTGCTTTTTTTTGTATTTTGTTTGTCCGTCTTTTATTTATTGCAACTTCTAAAAAACAATTATTTCACTGTATAAATTTCATTAAAACGAAAAAAGGTTTGTTCCATCGTCTCTCTCCAACACTTTCTTTCCCTGTACTTCCTGTAATATACCTTTCAAATTCTTTGTCTCCACGTCCATTTCCTTATGCTGCCACCCAAAACATTTCAGAAACGTTGATTCAAGCGTAGTAACAATCCTGCCCTTTAAAGAAACTCTTGTCAACAACTAGAAGCGTTCAAGAATGAATTAAAATGTCGGGTTATCCTCAGTCATTTTTTACTAAGGATCGTAGAATAGTCTTTTGTGATGGAGAAGTCGACAGTAAGCCCACAAGCAGTTGAAAGGAAATTCTAATCAAAATTAGAAACATAAATCACGAAGAATTTGCTCAAAGGCCAATGCATTTCGAATTTTGTCATTATAAATATGGCATGAAAATCAATTCGAAGTAACGAAGCGCTAGTCTATATGCGTACACATGCGTGGGAGCAAATTCGAAATGAAATTATGGAAACGGGGAATGAGTAAAGGAATAGAGAAAAGATGGGTTTGTAGCTTTTATGGGGGATGGGTTGGGGGTTGGGGGTTGGTGGATGGAGACAAACCAGGCTCTGAAAAGGGAGAGTGGGAAAGGAAGGGATGGGGCTCGGAGGGGTTTGCCCACCGGTTGGGGAAAGAGGGTGGAGATTGGGGGTGGGGTAGGGTTGGGTGGGGTTTGGGTGGGGGTGGGGAAGGGGAGAGGAGGCGAGCCAGTGCATTTGAGTGGTGGTGAGAGATAAAATGTTTCATTTTCCACTTCGTAAGTTCTATAAACACGTCCAATATACACTTCCAAAACTCTGCCTTTGTGCCTCTAATTGAAGTAATAATTAGCTCGTTGGAAACACAATTTAATCATAATTAGGTCATTGGAGGCTTAATTGGGCTGGTGCGCCGGTTGACACTCAACTGCTAATTACGGAGTGTGTTGGGTTGTCTTGGTTAAATGTGGTTGCTGATGAGGATGGTGATGGTGATGATGATGGTGGCGGCGGTGATGATAGGGACCGTGGGGAGGATGGTATTGGTGTCCTGGGAGGGTTGGGGGGAGGCTCCAATGTCTACTACTAATAATGGAAGGGAGTTCGCATAGTCTCAGGTCCTGAAGCAATATGGTCTGTTCTGATGAAGGCGGCCACGCTCGACGTATGTTCTTTGATTGCGCTTTTTCGGGTTTATTACTCGTGATGGGTTTCCACTGAAGGAGAAAAAAGTACCGAGAAACAGATATTGCTTCATTGTTTTTAACAATAATAATATTAATAGTAAAGTAAATTTCAAGGATATAAGAGAACTGACACTGGGTTTTTTATTTTTATTAAATCATCACTGTGATATTGTATAGGTCGACAGTACTTTTGTTACTACAGATTTTATCAGAGTTATGTTGAAGTGTTTTTTTTTCTTTTCAGTACTATTGTTGCTAAACTTCATCACTGAGAATTTTTCTTGTCGTAACTTGATCATTAATTTAAGTATTGATGTCGTTAACCTTGTTTTCTAGATTGGATGTTGGACTTTTTTACATTTAAAAGATTCACTGGGGGTGCTGTAAAATTATTTATCCATTTTGAAAATCTTTTGAAAACATTTTTTGCACTCTTATTATGTAAATTTTTTTAAAGGTATTTTCCCTTTTCTCATCAACTTTTGGCAGCGTAAAGTTTGTAACTGTGTTTGACAATTCATATATTCCAGTTTTTATTGATTTTACTCACCCTTATTATTTTAAGGATGTTGTGCGGGGCTAAACTTATTAATTGCACTGATGTTCTCTCAAACGTCACATACCAATTTTCGTTTGAATAACTAGCATTTGCACTTATCTTTATTTATTTATTTTTCTTTTCGTAGGGGATGGGGGTTATATAATCGAGGTGCGAATTTTTTTTTTTTTATTATAAGTTGAATTATTGGCGCTCGAAAGTTAACTTAACATTTCTAAGTTTGGTTAGTAAGAAATGCATATACATAATCGCGCATTTGGCTATGAAATCGTGAGTATTTTACATTCACATACCGTTTTGTATGTGTACAATCGAATACCTACACCTGTTTCACCTGATGATTTACCCATGGAATGGCTGTTCATTTTTTTAAATATTTAGCCTCATAATATAAGACAACTGAGAGACTTTGTCTAAGCCCGTGGCATGGGAAAGCGAGAGTCGAATTTCCTGCCTTGCAGAGCAGGAGCATAAAAGAAAGGGAAGTACTATCTCCGGCTGATCGAGAGTCAGCTTTGCTGAGGACAGTCTCCTCTTTCGGTGTGCCGTTTATCTTCAGGAAAAACCGCACTCTATCTTTTGCGGTTTTAGCATCATATTTAATTAGACTCTTCGTGTACGCTGCTATCTGACATATTTTTCTGATCTGTCTCGAAAATTAACCGTGGTGAACGCTGAAACACACGAGTATGTTGAGTTTCAGACACCAAAATACGTCTATGTATTTGACATCTTATCATTCTCTCTTTCTCTCTTCCCCCACCTCTCTCTCTCTCTCTCTCTCTCTCTCTCTCTCTCTCTCTCTCTCTCTCTCTCTCTTTCTTTCCGTTATTTCTTTATAATGGACATTTGTTATCACTAAATAACTTAATCTGGCAACGGAAACAGTTCCACTCTTACACCCAAGAATAAATGAGAAAACCTCAATCCTGACATAGTTAACGCAGAGCGTGCGCCTATGACTGAGTTATAAAAGTTTCTGATTTTGTTTATTCTGAATACGAATTGCTCATCTTTTTTCCTTTTATTGTTACCAAAATCAAAATCTGTTGTTGTTGATTATGTAACTTTTTTCTTTCTTCCTTTCTTCACGTGTTCCTTAGGGGTCTTTCTTCTCACCAGTTTTGTCTCTCCTCTTTATCAGTGACCTTCTCCAGTACGCGTCTACCTCGCTGTTGATAATTAAGCCTTTCATTTTTCTCCCTTTGCCTAACAACCCTCCTCTGCTGTCCGTAATCTCTCTTAACTTACTCTCTCACTCTGTCCAAATAAGTCTACTGCAATCTTGAAAACGCTGTTTCCTTATGTGTCTCGATTCCCTCTTCCATCTCTACCTTTTATTTTGTTCTATGTTCTTGTTGTTAAAAATTCATGTTTACCTCATATGTCTCTATTTGGAATATTTCTCTCCTAATCAAGTTGCTCTGTCATTTGTTCCCTGTGTCATTAGGATTGAACCAAAGGCAATGCACGCGATCAGGATTCCTGCCCTTAAGCTTTCTCAAGATCTTTAGTGTCTTTACCACAAGGTGGCCCTCTTCCTCTTCTTTGTAGACATTATTATGGCCACTTTTTTTTTTTTAACTCATTGGAGACACTTTCTCTCCATAGGTACCCTCGTAACACCTGCTAGGCCAGCACTTCTCCAAGTGACTTACTGGAAATCAATAGACAGAGCTGTCGGGGTTTTGGGGGTTAAGCCTCACCTTCTTTGATTTACCATTTTCCAAGCTAGGTTTTGATGAAGGCAACAGGTTGTCCATTTGTTCAGCCTTTGTAAATGCGAAATCCTCCTAAGCCGTCCTATCTCTCTCTCTCTCTCTCTCTCTCTCTCTCTCTCTCTCTCTCTCTCTCTCTCTCTCTCTCTCCTTATCTTTTACAGAGTTTTTGTTCTTAATCTAGCTGAACAGTTTCGACATGATTGTAAAATTAGCAATGCTTTCTATTGTTCTTATGATGAAGGCTTCCTTTCTTATCCAATAAACAAAACAGGCAAGAAGCAATTCGCTCCCACAGCGATGGATCAAATAACACGTCCATTCTGAGAAACGATGGTGACATCCCGAGCTCTAGGTAGCTTTCTCTCACGGGATCCTCATTTCTCTGCCAAACGGCCTTGTAAGGGGCCAGGGTCGTTGGTACATCTCATGCGGTGTACTGCAGGTATTGTTAAGGAGTACTTGAGCATCTCTTCAGCCCCTCCGGCTGCACCTACTTTTCAGCTTTTTACTCTACCTCCATTCCCGCTTCCTGTCCTTAATCTTCATGTTCAACCTCTCTAACTATTACTTAGTGCTATTGTGGGATTTCTCCTAGTCCCACCTCGAGATCATTGTACTTTATGAATTGCATTTTTTTTATTCTCTTGATCTTGCTGTCCAACCACTCTAACTGCCTCTCTTTACTGTCCTGGGTACTGTATGGCCAAAGTGCTCGGTGCCTGGCTTGACAGCCTAAATTTCATAAATCAGTTCTCATAATATTTCTTTTAATACAGACACAGATGCGCTGATTGTTAAACTGAACTCACTCCAAAGATGCAGCAGTGTTAGTGAAATGGTAATAAATAATCACTGGTATGTCCATAACTGGCTCTGATTTCTGCATTAGTGTGTAGTCTTTGGCACCTAATCGATAGCTGCATTTGGTATGCAAGCGAACCTAACATAATTTACAACGAATCCAAGACAAAATACATAGGTATGTTGAAGAGCCACAAACATTACTGCAGGGGTCACTGGTGGGAGCTGACACATGAGTTCCTATGCTTGGGACATCATCTCGAAGGACCTAATGGAGGGAGCTGATATCAAACAGAGGCTACCTAAGCTTTCTGATAAAAGTAACATAAATGCAGGGAGATTAATATTGTCTTCTGTCACCAGGAAATCTGTCCTTCGTTGTTCTATTGGTATTGATTGCTCTGTAAGGACAAATTTTATCTCAGGCCCATGAGACGTCCTGCCGTTGTTCATAATGGCAGTCAGTGGTATCTACTGAACACAATTCGGCCCCATTCTCCTACAGAGATGTTCCAAGAAATCCAACTAAACAAGTTGAGCTATGGCGTATGATCTTTAGACCAAGAAATAATATCTGTCTATCTATCTATCTATCTATCTATCTATCTATCTATCTATATATATATATATATATATATATATATATATATATATATATATTTATATATACAGTATGTATATATATATATATATATATATATATATATATATATATATATATATATATATATATATATATATATATATATATATATATATATATATATATATATATATATATATATATATATATATATATATATATATATACATAATATATATATATATATATATATATATATATACACACAAATATATATATATATATATATATATATATATATATATATATATATATATATATATATATATATATATATATATATATATATATATATTAATGTGGAAAATTAAAAGGGTGAAGTGATGGTGAGTTACATCAAGGAACAACCCTTGTCATTAGCATTGAGCTTGAACACCAGAGTGAGTACAATACAAACCACATCAGTATAAATCACATTCATTCATGTTAAAAATATATGGAGCATAACTCTTCCAAATGATTCATATGTCTGAGCTTGAATGATAGTAATTGCAATAATAAACATACATAGTAGCAGTTATAATGATAATGGACTTAACATAGTCGGCAGTAGTAATAGCAATGAAGTGAAAATCAACACGCATGTGTAAATTTGACTGATTATAATATTGCTATTATACATTTAAATGCCACATATTAAAAAGGACAACGATGCTAACGTAGGTTACAGTAGTAATAATAATAATAATAATAATAATAATAATAATAATAATAATAATAATAATAATAATAATTGACATCCACCCACAATAACAGCTGTAGTGGAAATAGACAAGTTTTAGGAATTAATAACGATGGCAAGAGCTTAACCTGAATGAGCGTTATCATAATCTGGCTGTAATAAAAATTGTAATATTGCTTGGGAAGAAATACATAAGATGGTTACATAATATATTTCAAAATCTTGTTTGGTATTGCAGAGTTTTAAGCCTTTTGAGTAAAGCATTGATGACTACTCCTTTAAGTAGGTGTATTATTTGGTCCTGCAAAGATTTTTAGATTATTGTCCCTACACTTCTGAAGCTTTGAGCAAGTCATTATGCAGAGATATTGTTAATGCCCATCAGATTCTATACATATTCTGCAGTCACTTGCTCTAACCTCCTTGATTTCCCAAACCTGTTATGGGTAGATGTATCTTAGTCTTAACCTAGCATTCACTAATTCATTGTCTGCTAACCCTTTTCTTTCTATATTTATATGAAGTGCGCATTACATAACTTGCTATGGAACTAAACTAATCCCATTGACTTCTACATGGATCCATCTTTTGCTGCGTGCAGATTTCCAATATCTGAATACCCCTGATTCTTGTTCTGAGCTGCTGTGTTGATCAACCAAGGTTGTAGTCAATAGTGTCTTTTAGAGCACCCTTTATAGCCAGCTTATCTACCTTTCATTTTCAAGTATCCCCTGAGTGTCAGTTTCTTATTTTCATTGTTGCTTCATTGATTAATTTTCCATACACCTAGTCCTTACTGTTTTTTAATGACTGTAGAGCAGACATACTATCAGTGATTATTAGGGGATTATTAAACCCCCGATGGGTTTATGTTAAGGCCAATAACAAAGCTATCAGTCTTGTACCCTGATCTTCATATCTGCTGCCAAGTCAAAATTTCCACCATTCTTTGTAGTTACAGAAGCGTCAGCACGCCTGGTGCCCGCAATTGGTTATCCATCACAGTACAGCTTGTCAGACTGATCTTCCTCTTCCATATTTTCCTCTGTTGCTGCTAGAAAAATGTGGTTTCTGTCTATAGTCATGTTAATCAGCAGGCACTCAAAGGGAGGAAGTCTTTAACTGTTACTGCAGTCCTGTTGTTCACTATGTTTTGCTACATTCCAAGAGCGTTCAGTCCTAACTCTGTCCTTATATTTAATATCCTTACTGATACTGGACAGCCTAAGATAATACTTACTCTGAACAGCTTCAATATTTGCTAATTTAGTTGTTGGAAGACACATAAAAACAAGACCGTTATAGTCAATCACAGTTCTAATGTATGCCGCAAAGGTTGCACTAAGTACAGCTGCTGATTTCCCTTCCAGATGTATGTTATGGCTGTCAGAGGGCGCATTCTAGTCTTTACAACATATGATTAAATACTTGAGCAACATATCTCTATTTGGTTACCACTTATATAGATACCTAAGTATTTATATACTTAAAATTCTGCAGTATTAGGTCTTCTGATCCCAACCGCCCCCCCAACATTTGGTAGATAATTTTTATCTTTTTAGTGGAGATCATTAACTCTAGCCCGTCACACATCCTGGCAATAATATTGGGCAAAATTTGTATTTGAAGAGAATTTCTTGCTTGAGTAAGGATTTCATCCGCATAAGCAATAATTGTAGTTCCTCTTAGCAATTTAACACTGGAGGTGATATTAATATGGACATTAAACAAAGTTGGCCTCAAAACCACCTTGAAGGGCGCCAAGTTCAAAATAGTTTACAGAGGACCTCTTCCTTTAAAAAATATAACTCTTCCAATTTGTTAGATAGTCCTTAATCCATGCCAAAAGCTTACCTTTTACATCCATTTTTTTCCAACTTACGCAGGGTTGTTTCTTTGTTAGCTTCATCAGTGAGCGTTTTTTTTTTCAAGTCTAAGAATACAGAATACTTTGCAGAATTATAGCAAGAAATGTTGTGATGCGAGAGGCTGTGCTTCTTCCTTTTATGGACCCATTTAGATTTGGATGAACTAAACCATTAGTGTAAGCCTGAAGCCTGTTCAAACGAATTCTTTCTTCCATCTTACAGAACCTAGAGGCCAACGATATTGGTCTAAAATTGTCTGGGATATTGGTTTTGTGGACAGGCATAATGATGAACTTTTTCTAATGGTCTGGTATTATGCACTCCTGTCAGTTATATTGAAAAGCTTGAAGTAAGAATTATCTTCCGCCATTACCGGGGCTAATATGTTATTGGTAGCTCTGTCCTCTCTAGGGGCTTTTGTCTTTCCTTTCTTCATTGATGAAAAAAATTCAAAATAAGTAATATATGCATTTGAGATGGCAGTATTAATGCAATGATTGCAGAGTAATGATTTTGCTCTTAATTTGCCTTTTACTCTAGCAGGTAGGATTGCTCCTCCCTCCACCAATTCTTCTGCCTTGCCTTATGGTCTTCATGACCTGCCTCTTGAGTAAGAGCACCTCTTACAGCATCAATGCACTTCCATTCATTTTGGGATAGTGTTTCATGGTGGACAGTTCCAACAAAATGGGTCCAAAATTTTTTCTCTGACTTTAATGTTATTTTTTTTTAGATTGCTCGCCCATAAATTGGAGAGCTCTGTTGTTTTTATCATTAAGAAACTCTCTACCCTGTACCATTTCTCATTTTAAGAACTTGTAATATTACCTCTGATATTATTGTATCCCCCTATTCCGCTTCATAGGCAAAGAAGCTTCTGTATCTTAATAATGGGTTTTGTTGATGTTACCTTTTATATAATGGGCACCTTCAGTAGTTTCTCCATTACTTTACTTGAAATTAGTTGCTACCAGTAATCTTGATTTGAATCCCCGACCAGTGAAATGACTAACCAGAACTGTTTCCACTCAGTCAATGGAACAATATAAGGAAAGGAACCACATCTGCCATTGTAAATAACTGGATTCGTAGCACCAACCACTGCACCGATATCTGTAGTTGTAACCACTGCCCCACCGGCAGTGAGTGAATACATTAGTCCTCCTCTCCGGGAGGAGGTTATTCACAACAAGTAAATTTAGGTGAAATTAAACTGCTTATAATGTACCCCACTGGGAAGGATGATTAATGTGTCCACTCGCTGTTAGTTGGGCGGGGAGTGGTTAAAACCATAGATGTGACTTCAGGTACTTGCAATAGGAGACCTGGTTATGCTTATTTTATTCCACCTTTCGCTGAGTGGATAGAGCATTTGGTCATCAGTTCAAATTTCAGTGGAAACAGGTCATTGTTAGCAATTAAATTTAAGTGATTTGGCCTGCTTATATTATTATCATCCTGCCTGCCATGTTGTTTATCTACATAAAGGGTCAACAGATGTTGGACATATCCATGTCCCGTTGTGTATGATCTTGATATATTTTCAACAAGATCTTATCTTTTTATCCTATTATCATTTATGCCCCTCAGGAACTTTGTCGTCGCTTGAGATTATTATTATTATTATTATTATTATTATTATTATTATTATTATTATTATTATTATTATTATTATTATTATTATTATTATTATTATTATTTATTTATTTATTTTTCTCATTTCTTTTGGCTTCCTGCTATTAGTAGGGCAATTACCTCTCTGATATATCGTAAATACTATCAAGTAACGTTAGCGGAATACCATAGCTGACATCATATTATATGTTATACCTCACTTGTCAACACTTTTATTACCATTAGTATGATCACTACTATTTGCAATGGTAGTAAAAGTATTGTTGATTATTGTAATTGTTCAGTTTTTATAGCACCTGTTGTATATAATCATGAACTGAAGCAGTTTATATTATTATTATTATTATTATTATTATTATTATTATTATTATTATTATTATTATTATTATTATTACCAAACTGTCAAAAATGTTAGTGAGAAAAGTTGGTCGAGACAAGTCTCGACTCTAGATATATTACATACAGTCTACAATCAGACCAAAGCACCTTCATTCAACATACTTATGAATGAGCTAGTTGTGAAAAAGGGAAATACACTTAGTGCTTAATGTAGTGGGACGATTTGTTTGGAGCAGGAATTTAGATCGTTTGCTGGCAATGAAGCCCAAGGGAGGTGGCCACTATCGGAGACTACCAGTAACCAGAAATCTTCAAGTGTTTTTGGAAGGTCACCTCTTTTCACGAAATGAAATTATCGAAGTGATTTTTAGATAATCAGTACTTTGAAGTTTATGAAAGACTGTTCTTTGAAATATGCTTCACTCATAAAAAAAATTAAGTAACTGGTTTAATCTCAATGCTGCAATAAGATAAAAATTTCCATGTGTTTCGGTATACTAATATTTCAATGGTCTCTTCAGTTAAGGCCTTTGTTGCTCAGCACATTGAAAATAATGCGGTAAATGACAATGGTGCAAAAGATGTTCCCCATATTTCGTTGAAAAATTGCCAGTCTTTCGTTATGTAGGAAAAATCAGCCACACAAAGAAACTTTTCAATGGCTTAGTTTGCCAAATTTTGAACGTCCAGGTTAGGGTCACACTATTATGTTGCACGGGTTTAAGTGACGATATAATGGGAAAAGATATTTTACCGATAAAGAGAAAGAAAATGCAAAATATACATGATTTCTTTATAATTCTGAAAGATAATAAAAGATACACATGGAACATTATAAAATAGTTTAACAATATAAGAAAGGTAAATTCTTCCGTTATTCACCTACTGCAAACCATCACCTTTGCTGGATGGCAGCAAAAAGAAAGCAATGTTCGTCAGGTAAATGAATACGTCGTATGTTACACGTTAATTGAGGAACTTTAAAATATATATATATATATATATATATATATATATATATATATATATATATATATATATATATATATATATATATATATATATATATATACATATGTATATATATATATATATATATATATATATATATATATATATATATATATATATATATATATATATATATATAATTACGATTTTTCTTGGGGAAATGCTTACCATGAGCCAGTTATAGACTCTAAATGAATTATTTCGCTACTTACCTCTATTTTTTAATAAAATCTGCTGTTGATTCAGGAATTCGTAAAAGATCAAGGAAAAAGGGGAGAATTTATCTGAGGTGAGGGCTCTTCTCACAAGGTATTTGTAAGTAAACACGTTAAGGTAAGTTTAAAATTACGTGTATTTACATGAGATGAAATGTCAGAAGATGAAATGGACTAATTAGGCATACAAGGCCTGAGAGGTTAATTATAACTGGGAAAACTTGAAAGTATATCCGTCGGTGTGACGCTGCTGACGCAAGGCACAGTCAAGAGAGATTTCCATGGCTAATAAACCCTCTGTAAAGTGATAGATTCACGAATAAAAGCCAGTAAGGAGGCAGTAAAATATACATAGGACAAGGCGAGCACAGAGGGTGCCAAGAAGCCTTGAACGCATGGTTTTATGTAATTATTTAAACACAGGCATTTACATAACACTGACCTAACAAGGCAAGGTTGATATGGAAATACTGGCACTTAGAAATGGAAATAGGAAGTTTAGTACTAGAATTAAAAACAGTGTGACTGACGGGAAGAACCTTTGCAACAGATCACTTTACCTTGTAGAAGAGGTGGCTTCAGTGAGGGAAATGTGGAGATAGGGCTGAGAGCTTCACTGGTAAGAAGACTAAAGGTCCCTACAAGATAGGACCACATGGTAGGGCATGGCTCTCTGAAGGAGATGTGTCTCGCTTGCGTCCAGCAGTGTGTCTCTCCCTTGTTCCTTCGGTGAGACCCTTATATGACTTTGGTCAGGGGTCAGGAGGTTACCGCAGGTAGATTGGGGTTGGTGTCATCTATGACTCAGTCCCAGGTGTGCATGCCAGCTGGCCTTTTCTCTTAATCTCCCTTCCCGGCGTTTAGGCTCCTCACAACCTCGTGTCTGTGTAAACAAAAGTTTCCCCCAGTCATATGTTCGAGAAGAGAAAGTTGAAAGGTGATTAAAAGATTAAAGGAGGGGCCTTGTCAGGCAGTGCCCAAAATGCACTGTTGTATTTTCCAGCTTTAAATGAAGCATTTGATGGCTGGGATTCTTGGGAAAACATAATAACTCCTCGCCCAAATTGACATCTCGCACCTTCACTAAGGTGCGAATGTCTACCAAACCAAGGATTCAGCAGACAGATGCTTTATATTACTCTCATTTTCTCGTTAACGGCATTCGTGTATATTTAGTAACCTAAATCTCTCTGCGTCATATGAGATATATGAAAATTTACTTAATAAAGAATTCAATATTTTACGTTAATCGCAGAGTAAGGAAAAAATAAAGGTTTTAACCTTAGATTACGATTGCTTTAAAACAGGCACAATTACAACTACAAGAAAGTTACTGTAAATATTAAAATACATTTACTTTAATTGACTTCCTTCAGGTAAATCTCAAAAGAAATATGAGTAGATGATCATAAGTATTAAAATGTGATACATCATAAATTACTGCTATTCTGAAACAGGAACAGTTACAAATATAAGAAAGTTACTGTAAATATTAAACACAATAACTGTAAGTGATTTCCTTAATGTAAGTCTTAAAATAATCATGCACTTAACTTTTAATAGTTGTTATAGTCAAAGACATGCAGTTAGTTTGCCTTGAGGAGGCATTACAATGAAATATACATGGTCTTCGTTAGGTGTCTCCATGTTATATGTATTGTTGATGGCACAGTGCCAGACATGGCACTGAAGTCAATGGTGTTTATGAGCACGAAGCCAAGTACAATGAAGGACAGACGGTCGTTCTAATTCACGGACTCGGGGTTTAAATTACAAGGGAATAACAAAGACGGCATATGATAAGGTTACAGAAAATTATGATTAATATGCCGAAATCATACTCTTTAGCCTACGAAAAAAATGGCTTAGGTTTATTCTTTTGCACAAGGGGCTTCAAAGGGAAGTCACAGGGCATTGCAAAATTGGGATGTCTGTCAATTGCACTCTGTATTGACAGAGTGAGAACAAGGTAAACTATGAGCCTTTGTGAGGTGTAAAATAATATGATTAATTGAACAAAATAATGAAAGGAAAATATTAAAGGAAAAGAATAAATTACAGCCTGACACCCTCTTCTGGATAGAGGTGCCAAGGTCCTCGTAAGATAAAAGGGTGGCACTGTGCCAAATCTGCACCGGTGCCAGGAGAGCTCAGCAGCTCTCTTTAAGCTACCTGACTTTACCTACTCCCGTGATTTCTGCCACAGATCTCTTTAGGTTGATGGTTCTCCTTGGTAGGGGAAGCGGTCGAACCAAGCCCCAGGAGGACCTTGGAGTGCCACCTGCATCGGCTTCTTTGGCAGCCGAAGCAGGGGCATTCATTTCAGGCTCTATCCCAAGTCGCCACAGTTCCATGAGTTCATTGGCCATTTGAGACATGGCAGAATCCTTACCCATGGGCGTGTCCGCAGGGGACCGGGAAAGAGAGGAAGAGGTCGCAGTGGGTGGGATAGGCTCACAGGTTACCATGACCAGCTCAGGCACGGGTTGCGAGGCAGCACCTTCGGTTGAGATTCCTCTGTGGTCAGAAGGATCCGTATCTTACCGATGCCGGTAGCAGAGCCAGGCCAGGAGAAGAGAGGGGATCCTGATTGGGATATCTTGAATGGAGATCAGGGGCATGCTCTAGCGCTGGCACTAAGGCAGGGTCAGGCGCTAGTATTTGATTTGGAGTTTGCTCGTCGTTCGGGACAGATGGAGCTTGGCACTGCTCAGTGCATGCAAGTGGCACTGGCAGAGATTGTGAATTGAATTTGGAACCTCCTGGAGGGAGATCTATGTGGGGCCCTGGCACTAGCACTGGGGCAGGGCCAGGCACCTGAATGATATCTGGGATCGATCGTGATAGAGGGGGGCCACTGCTCATCATACTCAGGTGGCACTGGCAGTATAATGAGTGTAGGTGTTTGAGGCTTACTCGTACCTAATGAATGATTTGGGGGATTTGGACCCCTGGATTGCTGTAATTTAATTGGGGACTGGAAGTCCTATCCCAGGAGGATGTCATAACCTCCAGGAATATAGCTTGCTAATGCAAGGTTGCAAATTTTGGATCTATGAGGTCTTGTGACTCTCAATTGAACAGTAGGAGGTATCATTTTAAATTGATTGACAATTTTACGTTGGTCAGTGATAGCTCCATAGGGAACTTTGTCTCTCCTTATGAGGGAAATTTGTGCGCCAGAGTCATCAAATGCCTTGACCTGGCATGCGGGGTAGCTACCTCGAGGAGGTGCCACATATATGGGACCCTTGGCTGGAGGGCCTAAGGACTTGGAATTCGTAACTGCCAAAGTAATGGCATTTTGTCCATATAGGAGAGTGGTCATAAACTTTGCAAGCTGTGCAATAGCTCTGGCCATAATCCCTTCGTGGCACTGCCCCAGTGGAGGGTGCAGGCTTGTTAGTTGGTGGATTCCTGGGTGAGGGTTTGTTTGGGCACTGCTCAGTGGAATGCCCGGCTTTCTTGCAGAACCCACACACAACAGGTTTCTGCGAGTGCCCATTCTTGGGAGGAGGAGTGCCGGAGGTGAAAGAAGGAGGGCATATTTTACGTCCCAATGAACTTGCACGTGTTGGCGAGGCGACAGCACTCCGCTAGAGTAGTGGGTGCTTTTTCACATACATGGGTGGCTTGGGCGGAAGGGGCGTAATGTAAAAATTTTCAATCTTGAACTGCTCGAGGATGTCCTCGGCAGTGGAGACTCCCAGGGACTCTAGCCATTTAGAGAGGCCCCTATCTGACTGATATGCCCAGTCAGACCAGGCTTGTCCTGCTTGTTTTATCTGGCCTCTCCAGTGTTGTCTCCAGCATTCAGGGGTGATTTCATACGCCTTTGTGATCGCCTGGTGCACTTCCACCCATTCCCCTTGATCCGCCTCAGGAAGGGCGTTGAAAGCAATTAGACCCTTCTCTCCAAGGAATTTTCCCAAGAGTTGGGAGATTGGCAGGAGCAAGTGGGTAGGCGCTAAGGACTCTTTCCGCCCGATCGAGCCACACCTCAGGCTCAACCTCAGTCCCTTTGGGCATAAAAGTATGAGCCTGAGTGAGGGCGGATGCACCCGGGGCTGGAGAGGAGCTGGCAGTGCCAATTTAGGCCATCTGTAGCTCAAGGGCCCTCTGCCAGATACTGTGTCCCTAGCTAATGGACTGCTAATTGTGCAAGACACATGTATGGGAAATAATCACACTTTTCCCTGATTGTAACACTTCTGATACTTCACTTCCTAGCTAAGTCCTAAGAAATTAAGACATACCCATTCGTTAATATGCTTTAGCAGCAGATTCTTGTGTTTCAAATGGTATCACTCTCTCTCGGTGCAAGGAAATGATATGCTCGGTATGCATGCAACGTTAATGTTCAGATTGAAAGAAATTCCAGTCACAAATTACGATTACAGTAACATTAAACTAACAGAACAGTTACACTGTGTAACCTCTGTCTGACTGTGTATGCACAGGTAAGGGATTTTACACTTAAGGGTTCGTTTCTGTCTTAGAACTCAGCTAGCAATTGCTAGTTGCTGAGATCTTCCATAAGCAAGATTACAAGATCCTAGCAAGGTCGTCAGTTCTTATGCTTGAAGGTGAGGGAAAGAAAACTTACCACAGGGATGTTGCTAGTCTGACTGCATTACCTACAAGGGTAGAATAAAATAAGAAGGAAGAGGGGCTGCAGGCCCTATTTTAGAGGGAATCTGGAGTGAAACTCTCAGGATAAGTAAATTAAATATATTTCCAATGCAAAATCAGAACAGAAAACAAGGAGGAATAAGGCAAGCCACTGTAAGTCCTGCTGCAGCACGAAAACGAATAATAGATGTTAACTGGGAGCCGGCGATTACACTTCAATGGCACTTTCATAAGGTTGCAATTGGGATTTCTTTGGTGAAACCAACAAGCATACGGTTGTGGCAGAGGGGTCCACAGTAGCAAGCACTCCTTTCTGCAATAGAGAAAGGAATACGATCACTTGATAAATTAACAGCAGTAGCGAGGATAAGAGGCTAGTGCTGACGGTGACAGATATCTTCTTTTCGTAAAACTCTACTGAATAAGCTTGTGACACGAGTTTAACATGAAAGGTCAGATCTGTGTAACAGCTGCACTTGGAAACGGAAACGTTTAGGAGAAGAAAAAGCTATGTGATTGGACAACCTCAGTTCCTTACTTTACCGTAATTCTGAAGAGATGGCTCCTGTAGTCGTACCAATGGGAGGGGGGTGATTGGCACCGGGTTCAAGATGCTAGGACTGAGTCATTCAGCCTCAGAGGGATGTTAGCTCCAAAGGAGCGGGCAGTCAAAGAGATATGGCTTGTTGCAATGAGGAACTATTTACAGCTCCTAGGATCACCGGCTTTTTTTATTCTAAATGCATTCTGGATACGTCCAACTTTCTCTTTGGGCGAAGGCTGGGCGGTTAAAGCATCCAACTTTCTCTTTTGGTGAAGGCTGGCTGTTAATCTGTGGCTTAAGCCATGCAGAAGGCACAGACATCTTAATCAGTGCCTCGGGTCATTTAGGTGGCCAGACATTCCAGTCAGTATCTGCAGTCAAGGAGCTCAAGAGAGGATTAAAAGCATAAGGGAATCAGCGTGAGATTAGAAGGGGAAGTTCCCACGACCGACCGTCAGTGTGTCGTGGCAAATGAACTTAATTAACAGAAGGTTATTAAGTTTGTTTATTGTGAACTTTTATTGTATTTCTGAAAGCGAGTTGCCTTGAGAGTGTTAATTTTTTTAGCAATATATATATATATATATATATATATATATATATATATATATATATATATATATATATATATATTTATATATATATATATATATATATATATATATATATATATATATATATATATATATATATATATATATATATATATATATATATATATATATACATACGTGTGTGTGTGTGTATGCATGTGCATGCGTATGTGAATATAGGCTTGCAGAAACCGTCGTAAGATGTCCAGTCTAATCATGCAAACCACCTCAAACAGTGGAGCAAGTTCTAAATTGAGGTAAAAGCTATATTAGTGTTTCTCGGCAATACTTAAGCGTAAATGCAATTTTTTTATATATATTTCTTTTTACCTCCGTTGGATTCATATGTTGGTAGTATAGCATATCTTCAGTATCTCTCTATATGGCCTTGAGGTGAAATAAGGAATATGCGTCTCCTCAATAATGAAAGAGCACATAGCAAATATCTAAACTTTATAATTATAAAGATGGTATCTGTACACCTGTATAGGGTATTCGTAAAGGAAGTCAAGTATAAATCCGGTAAAGTCAGGTGCATAAAACTACTCTGATTACGAAGTCATTCAAGAGCCATCGGGTCGTGAGGAGCAATATGGGATGGGTAAGGCCTTCTCAAGCCGATTCCAAGGAAAGCAGAATTTCGTGTCTTCGAAGGCCTGTTCCCGCCTATTCGATCCCATTTCTGGCTTGTGAAGCCCTCTCCGGACATCTAAAGGTCTTTGTGCACCGCCTACGTCGGCACCCCGAAAAACAGCATTGATAATCAAAAGGACGTTTTCTAGAAGCTTTCAAATGACCTCATCGTCGGCATTATTCATCGACGAGTACTTGTAACCCCATCCATTTAGCAAGAGATTTTCCAAAACAAATTCTCATCTGTACTTTACTATGTTTGTATATATTACTTTGCTTACATATTCCGTTCTCCATTTTTTGAAGGTCCATATATGAAAGGAGCGTCTCAAATTCCTTCTCAATTGCTGGCTTTATCGGCCCTGATCTGTTTAGCCGTTATTGTAGTGTTTACAGCTGCGTTTTTAACGCGGGTTTATAGCTTTGCCTTTATTATGACTCGAGCCCCTTAAACAGGATCTGATTACTGGGTCCGACTCTTTTATAGTTATTTATGAGCCTCCGGCAGGCTGTTTGTTTTACTCTTGTTTGGGATAGACATTAAAATTTGAACTCGCTGATAACACTAATGGAAACAGGCGTGGCAAAAAACGTCAAGGAAAAAAAGAAAAAAAAAATTAAGAAATGGCAATTTCGAAACGCGATGCCTCCGTCAAACTTTCTTACGAGGCTCCCAAGTGACAGTGTTTTAAGACTTCGTGACGTCATTCCTCTTTGTGAGGTAGGCCGCACCGAACCACTCAGCATTTTTTCCTTGCCTAATAAGATTCGCTACTTTCTGAAGCCGTTTTTTATGTACCATAAAACATGGGATTTCCATAAATAGGTTATAATGGTTCTTTGTCGAAGATGATTTGCATGGAATTCATTTAACTCAAACATTTTCATCTTAAAATCACGCGAGATATTTGGCTTCAGAAACCAGATTCCACTCTTAGGATGTTCCTTTCTCACCTTTGGGTACCAGTAAAGACTTCCAAATAGAAATAAATCGTGGATGCCGAGGTGGAAAGAAAAAAGGTATAGAACGGATACAGAATACCATCATCAGCTGGACTTATAACGATCGAAGCGGATGTGCGACGATGAGTTAGCAGCATCAAGTGTTCTTGAAGATGTCTTAATTGATATAACATAAGACGGTTCATAAACCCACGCCAAGCTTACTGTGCCATCTATTGAGAAAAAAATAGAATACACAAAGGCGTATCAGGTAGCTAATAATTGTTCTTAGAGTTGGTGAAAATTTTTACAATTTTTAGTTGGCAAGGGGAAAATTGTAGGAGTGGTTGAACCAGAGAAAGAGAATTTTTATCGGGAGAGGAATCATTTCTTATAGTTTTTCTTCCAAGCCGGTTGACAAAAATTTTCTCTAATCCAAAATTTATCTCCTGACTGCTCCCAGCAATATTCGGGTAGGTCATGTGGGGGATTAAATTTGGGCTTCAGATTTAGAACTTTGTTTATTACGGTATTCCAGTCTATAAATGATCCAGCCCAGATTAATCAGCAGTCCAAGAATTGATAGTTTCCCTTCGGGATGTAATGGGCTCAGCTATCCTATAGTCTCACATGATTTCTTCATAGAAGAGGTTTACTATGAATGTCTCCGAAACTGTACAAGCACGTTCAGATTTTCCCCTATTTGGCCTCAGGCCTCTGTCATATAACTTTTTTCGTACAGGTACTTTGGGTATATTAATTACTTGAGATGTTTAACGCAATGTGGTAATGGCCAGAGCAACCAATAAATTCTTATTTCAGCCGAAATGTCTGTTAGGAGGAACCAACTACACCACTTCAATCTGTGATTGACACTGAACTCTCCAGTGATGCCAATAGATCCTTTAGGGTAAAAGAACTGTGCCAAACAAGTCAATTTATTTTTCTAGGACTCCATCATATATAATCTTCACTATCTGGTCAACAATAAACTTCAAGTTAAAACAATAAAAAACATTACTACTTACTAGTTTTAGGCACCTGAGACTTCATTGTGATTACCTTCACAGTTTATCAGACAATGGAGAGGAACCTGCTCTGCGCTGAGCAGCCACACTTAGTGCCAGGACAATGCTACTAGGGCAGATAAATGGAGTTTCACATGGAACTACAACGAGGAACACTGACTTAGACTTATCTCCGGAAAGACGAATTTCCGACAGAAAACTTATGTCATACTCAAAGCCATAACACTGAAGGTCAAGAAACTGCATGTAACTTTTGTGCGATATAAAATAAAACTTGAAAAGGTAACTTAGGACAGGTATTGAGAACGGCAGAAAATTTACCAAAAGCAATAGTTATACCACCAGTAGAGTTTGTTACAGCTGGCAACAGAAATTACGGACCGAAAGATCTAGAAATTCTCAACGTAAATAAATACGCCAGAGCTGCCTCCTCAACTGGTGTAAATATGATGACAGCAGAAGAAAATAAGGTAATGATGGGAGTATACACCCTACAGTCCATTGAGGCACATTTTCACTTTAATTAGCCTTTCCAAAACACCGTTTTCAAAGAAGAAAACTGGTAAATGTTTTTAAAACGAAAGTATACTTG
>NC_089768.1:6622500-6657500 GCF_040412425.1 Macrobrachium rosenbergii | reverse complement strand
TTCTAAGGGCGCAAGGTTCAGGTTTTACTGCATACACCCTTGCTGTAGCAGTCCTTAGTAAGAAGACTGACGTTGGTCTCAAGAGAGATAGGCTTATCCGCCATCACGGCATTTCCATCACTAAGGGGCTCCCAAACCCACACTTGGCCCATCTCTACCTTAGCATGTGATGAATTCGAACCCCTTAACATCAGTACTTCCTAGTATAGCGGTATCCACGTAGTACTGGCTGCTACCACCATGGAAAAAGTTAATGCGTGTGTATTTGTTGGTATATATCGAGAGAGAGAGAGAGAGAGAGAGAGAAACCTAGAATTAATAGTTATGGTATATCCTGACTACGAAGTCTGCGCACGAGTGTGTTAACTTAGACTACTTCATGAATATATAAGACAGGGATGAAAAAAAATTGTTAGTAAGGAAACTAACACACAAAATAGCTATAATTATACAGTAGGTTCAGGCAGTCTAGAGCCTCCATTTAAAGATAAATATGAACATAGCGATTTTAATTTGTAGAGAGTATGAGTAACTGCAAGGTAATGTGGATTTAAGGATACTTAGAATGCAGACTAAGTTCTCTCCGCATGAAGTGCTGATAACAATGCATACTAAGTGATGTAGCGTGTGTCATCCAAAGGACCGGCATACGACTTCTGACTCGCTAATGCAACTGCATGCTTCCGATGCAAGGCTCTCTATGTGTATTCTCGTATGCGTATGGACACCTCTCGAAAAATATTGCAGCTGAATTGAAGATTACGTTCATAAGTGGTTTTCTTACTCTGTCATTTCTACCATAACAGAAACTGGAACCTGCCCGGGATGTATTCTATTTACAGACAGCTGACAAAACTGTTTAATTTCTTTCTTTTTTTTTTTTGCGGAAAAGAAAAAGTTTTGGAGCTGACAAAGGTAATTTAATAAAATGTAGCGATGTTTTATGATAAAAATGTATCTTTATTTCAGCTTTAGGTTATATTTAGTAAGCAGATATAAGAAACATACGAAAATGCAATTGCATACATAACTGACAACTATACCCATACATTACTGGCCGCAATAGTAATAGATTAATAAAGATGATTTGAATATTGATATTCACTAGAAATAAAATTAACCACGAAGAAACTGACTTTTGAAAACCATTGTAGTTTCAAAATTAGCAGACGAAAAATTTCTAAGAAATGTCGCTTTATTGCATAGCTTCGTAAGAAAGAAAACTGTTACCATTTAGCTCCAGACCAAGTATTCAGTAAGGTTATAACAAGCAGAATAGGATTCATAATAAAAGCAAATACATTAAAGCCATTAAGACCGCAGAGAGACTGAGACGAATAAATTTGAGTTTTAAGTACACGAGAGTACTGAAGGGTCAGGAGTCAGGTTTTCCGGACATTCTCATTGCATTAGGTTGTTCCAGCGAGATTCTAGGAAAGTCTACTGAAACACGTCCCACGTTGAGAGCAGGAAAAAAGCTCTGATTACCAGGATATCAAGGAGAGAATTATAGTGCGTGAGAGGTTGTAGCCAAAACATGACATGCAAAGAATTAAGAGGCTGCAAGAAGTAGAGCAGCTAAACTAGATAGAAATTTCAAGAGGTCTTGAAGTAAATGATGAGTTGTTAGTGTCAAAAAGACGATGATAAGGATTTTGATAAGCGGATTTTCGTAAAGTATGATGATTTTAAGCACTGAGCCAATTTCAGTATTCCGATTCCAATGATGTGGGTGAAAATGCCTCGCAAAATGTCGTAGACGTGTCAAACAGTTTTTCTTAATCTATTATATGGACTTCTGTCACGTACAAAAAAAATTATGGGGGTGGGGTTAAAATATTAAAGCCTGACAGTAAAATATTTGGATTTTTACCCATTCTTGTAGTGGCATTGCATATACTTTAGTTCTTCAGGATGGAAAATAAGGTCAGTTATCGACATTGTGTTGGGAAGCGCAGGCTTGTGGGGGTGGCGGAGGGGAGGGAGGGCGAGGTAAATAAAGGAAAAGGATTTCGCCATGTGGATGCTGAAAAGATATGATTCAAGTGATTTTCTAGCGATTCAGATCTATTTGACGCTTTTGCAACTGCCCAATCTGTATTGTAGCTTCATGCAGAGAAGATTCAGTTGTTTTATGCGAACAGCAGTAATCACTTTAACTTTAACCTATTAACGAATATGATTTTTCCACTTGGGTGTAGAATTCTGGAATTTGAGTGCTGGACTAACATAGTGTGTTGTTTGGTATTTCAACATTGGCATCAGTTTTGTTTCTTAATGTTAGAAACATTACCATTGCAGCACGTAATGGTGAACGTACAGGTTATGCTATTCACATTAAGGTTCTTAAAATCTTAATCGTGTGAAATCAGATTGTGATTGGAGTTGAGTTGTCTTTGTCTCTTGATTCAGCAACTTAAACTAATCTTTTGGATGTGGAATAGATTTTCCAAAAAGTAAATTCCACAACTAACGTCTATTATGACAAGAGTACTCTGCTTCACTGACGAAATAATAAATGCCAATTTTACACTAAAGTGCGATTTTTTAAAGCGCTGCTGGTAGCAACTATTAAAACAGAGAGCTCGGGAGGTGCTTGGCGTTGTCTGCTTTAGTTGCACCAGGCACAATGAACCTTAATAACATTGGTGGAAGGAGGGAAGATGTTGATTAGGATGGGAGATTTGGAGGAAATGCAAGAGAAGAATATATAAATCAATGAAAAACTGGTCAATGGACTTGGTGAAACCAGGAAGCTCGCGACGCGTATATCAAATGTTTGGAAGAAAAGATGAAAGCGGAAGTCAGAATGTATGAAGGGATTGCTGAATCCTGTCTATGGCACCGAAGTTTAGATGTTACATGCATATAAACTGAAAAAAAGTCGAAGCTTTAAGCTCAATCATTTACTAGCAGAAGCCAAATGAAAACTATTGAATCGGTGAGATATTTACAGATATGAAGAGGTGTTAAAACGATTATAGGTAAAAAGGTGGGTTTAAGTGTTATGAGCTTGTTGATCAGCTGTGGTAGATGGAGAACGAAAACTTGGTAAAAAAAAAAAAAAAGTGTAATTCTTACGTATAGGGAGTAAGGACGAAAGAAAAACCTAGAAAGCATTCGACAAGTTGAGTCAAAGAAGTAATGGAACATAATTTCTATAATATTCAGAAAATGGCGTGTGTAAGATAAGGTGAGTAGATCCGGTTGCAGGATGTTCAAGGAGATTTATGGTAAGCACTCGGGTTAACTTTGCTGAACTTTTCTGCAGGAAACTTCATCTTCGATTCAGCAATTAAAGAATGAGTATGGCTGTGACAACTTTTCACTTTTAACTGTTTCTCTGTTGTAATCCTTATAAGGGAGAATGGTTGTGTGTATGTGAGTATTATTTTTTCTGCCAGCATTGCTGGTGTTGCAATCATCAATTTCCTTGCTTATGTATGCTGTATTCGATCAAGCTCTTGTTTATCCATGAACCTTTATATGATGTACAATATATATATATATATATATATATATATATATATATATATATATATATATATATATATATATATATATATATATATATATATATATATATATATATGTGTGTGTGTTTGTGTGTGTAAGGTCGGAGTTTCATTCGTAAAGTCTGCATTTGATCCTAGCCTGATGCCAGCTTTGAATAAGTACCAGGGTCTGCTATAATCCAGAAAAAAGCATTGAGCTTTTAGTCTTATCCCAAAGACTTGCTGACTACTGAAAGGCTCGACCCCGCTGGCAACACCAGGATAGGAGTATGAGAAAAAAGAAGATACATCTGGTTTTGAAGAAAACTGTTGTTATTCAGAAATCATGTTCATCGTACCTTTAGTGATTTTGCACAGTCATAACGTGTAGAAAAGATTATCTCATTGATAATTTAGTTTTTATCCAACTTAATTAATGTCTACAGTATCTTAAATACACGATTGTTTCTTATTGCTGAGCTTTCTCACATAGGAAAATACTACTTTATATCATATGACCCATTAAAAAGCAACACACAGAACCCCACAAACGTAACAAATTACAATACGGATGGAATCAAATTTGAAAACCTCTACTGATGTGTTCTAAATTGTTTTTGATTAATAGTGTTGTTAGGGGATGATAGTAAGTGTTACCTCTGAACATGGCATGGCTTCGACTTGATCTGCGTGAGCTCATACTCTTCACAAGTATTTGGCAGTTGTACAACTCATGTTATATAGAAATTCAAAATTACCGTAGAGATTAATTTCATGGTTAAAGGACACAAAAAATTCTGAACGTTGAAGTGTTTCAGTTCTAAAAGTGGAATGCATTATCTATTGTAATTCTGCTACATTTTTCAGATTTGTATTTATTATTATTATTATTATTATTATTATTATTATTATTATTATTATTATTATTATTATTATTATTATTATTATTATTAACTAACTTCTGACCCGCTTTTAAAGGAGAAACATCTTTCATTCAAAGAAAGAGCTTTAATGAGTCCAGCCTCATCTAAGGCTGTTCTGTTAAAAACATTTGACTCTCACGTTCAGGTTTTTGTCAGTGATTTCAAGTACGAATCTGGTCGCTTTAATGCTTTCAGTGAAAGTATTGCAAAGGTTTTCACGGATTCCTTTATGGGCAATACACATTTTCTTATCTAAGGGTGCAGATTGTTAGCAGTTATTCATTGTTTAGTATCACCTGATTGACCCTTGTGGGCCATAAATTATTACGAAATATAACTATGTTCTGTATATTAGTTAACTGTTTCTTAGAAGTTATAACGATAGCGTTACCTATTTAGAGAAAGTTTAAGCTGACATGTTCTCAAATTTTTTCGCTAAGTACTCTCGCAAACAGATCAGTTATGTTATTGTCATCAATGAATCTTCTCAGTATTTCAAATATATCCAATATTTCATAATAAACTGGTGTCATACTTACATTATTCATTCATGTTCGTTTACATGAAACTCACAGTTATACTCTGTTACTAATTCATTTTCGAAAGAATGATCACGGATGTATTAAACATTCTTATTTTGTTAAGCGCTGCATAGTTACCCATAAAAATATCCGAATGTATCGAAATCTCAAGTAGCAGTCTAATTGGTCTAACTCGCATATTTTCCTTTGTTTCTGAATATCCTCGATGCTGGAAAACTTCCTATTACAGTGCAATCAGTAGATGGGAAGTAACTGTAGCAGTTGAAAAATGAGACTCTCTTGCAGTGAAGTTTATTTGAATTCCAGATTGCTAATCCATTTACAACTCATTACATGTCCATTTCATCATGCAACTACAAATCATAATAATATAATTAATGGTTCATAAAATACGCATTATCATTTTCCTATCTTGTTATTGTAAGCTTTGCTATTTTTTTCAGCTGTTCTCCTGTCTATGAAAGTTATGAATCCCTGACTAATCTTATTACTTGCTTCCAATGCAAGTGCTCTTCACCTATTTATTCAGGTTACAGATTAGTATTTACGTCAGTTTGGGAATTCAATATCAAACAAAATTTTCAGTTCGGCTTACAGTCAGAATTTTATTAACTGGAGGCTACTTAATGGCGCTCGAAAATGAAATGCCAGTTCAGAAAAGAGGTCACCATTTAATTCATCAAAACCAGAGGTGGTAATTTTTACAGACAGAAACCGGCAACTTGCAGGGCTTACGTAAACGTGCCTACACCTTTACTGCAAATGGGTCTAGATCTAGTTGGGTAATTTAGAGAATTTCCCAAGGTTTCAATGTTACAGTACAGTGGAATTTGGACAGGGAATTCTGCAGTTTACTTCACTCAGGTTCATATTCTGATCGCAGTTAAAATTTCGGCAACATGTATGGCAAAACATTACTGCATTTGTGTGTGTTATTATTATTATTATTATTATTATTATTATTATTATTATTATTATTATTATTATTATTATTATTATTATTATTATTATTAAACATAATAATAATAATAACTATTAATAATCTCTCTCTCTCTCTCTCTCTCTCTCTCTCTCTTATTAACATTATAATAATGATGTACTACCCGTGCACATTAGAAAGAATTTTCTCTCTACCATATATTGCTCTCCATATTTAACATTCTCTTTAAGTTACCCAAGACTTTTGTTTCTTTATTTTTCATTTGATTTATTTACTTTTTTTTTTTTGTCTCTTAGCTCCACACTTCATTAAAGGAAAGTTCAACCACCTCACATTTCCAAGTGACTAGTCAAAGTGTGTAATACACGTCCATGTGTCTACTGAGCGCATTTAAAGCCACGGTGGAGAATAAAAATGAAGAAAAGTAAAAGATGCCTCCTTTGTCTTAATGTAAATGTTGAACTTGTTAAACATGAAGCCAGCAAACAAATGATACATATCGCCCACGAAAAGGTACGTTTGCTGGTGTGAAAACACCGACTATTTTTCGCTCCTCCAAGATCTTGGGAGGAGGATGACAAGGTCCGCTTCCTCATCCTCGCGGTTACGAGATTTCGTTTTCCTGGAATCCCCCGATGACGACCTGCTCTTTTCCCCGTTTTCCTTTTTCACCCTTGTTCCATCGGGTGTATATATATATATATATATATATATATATATATATATATATATATATATATATATATATATATATATATACTGTATGTATATATATATATATATATATATATATATATATATATATATATATATATATATATATATATATATATATATATATATATATATATATATATATATATATGTGTGTGTGTGTGTGTGTGTGTTTGTAGTGTATGTGTGCGTGTGTGCATATGTGGCTCGTTGTGTATGAGCTGGTGTGTGTGTCAAATTTTTCTAGATTATTTTGAAACTGCTTTTATACCAACAAAGAATGGCTGTATACTAAACGGTCCCTCTTCCGAAAAGTTACTATTTATGGTTACGTTTGAACTCTGCAGCTCGAATTGGTGTTTTCAATACTTCGGATACAGACACATTGCCATGTAGGCGAAAACAAATACCTTTATATTAATGCTGTTTTAGAAGGTAAGCAGTTCAGCTCATCTGATTGGTCGTGATCCAGCTGCGCTGGGGTTTATTTTCTAGAGACTTTCCTCTGAGGGTTCTGCAGATTGGACAGAAGGCTTTTTTGCAGCGTCCATTCGAGACCTATTTTTAGGACTTTTTGCCTTTACTTTTGCTTTTAATCTGTTCATTTTGGTTTCTTCTTACCAGCTTTCCAGGTTTTTTAGCTTTCCTTTGCTCAAATTTGCACTTTCTATTTAAGACCAACGCCTACGGAGGAGCCTTGTGGAGTCTCGTTAAAATAGACTGTAACGAAATTTGGTATCACGTGCACACATAATTACAAGTCTAATCTTGTGACTAGATGCAATTTTTATCATTTCATTCTTATTTAAGTACTTCTTGATGAGAACTATTTTCCCTAGTTGGTAACGGCCTTTATTTTCGCTACTTTTATCATTTGATCACTACCGCTTCGTTCATCCATAGTTCTTGTGATTCTTATTTATATCATCAATGTTTAAAACAAATGCCACCTAAAAAAACACGAGTGTTGCATGTTAATGTGGAGAAATCACGAAGCGTCACTTTCAGGGACATGAAACCGTAAAATTTAACTTCAAAGCCACTTAGTTGTCAAACTTCAGCTCGGAAGCGAACCTCAATAAACGCAGAATCAAGAAGTTATTCCAAAAACATGAACTTTATCCACACCTTTTGTAAACAGCAACGTCTTCCGAACTTCAGTGATTCACCCGTAGCTTTGTGAGGTTCTAAGTAACCTCATAATAATGACTCCCCACTTCTAAAACCACATATTCACTGAACCCATCTTGCCTCTTATCTGGGTGCTGTAGATGACACAGAATGGCTTTTCTATATATCAATCAACATACGATAAATCTCCTTCGCTGACAACAATTTAGCATTGAATTCATTACCTAGACCAAAGACAAGTTACAAATAAAAACGAAGTTCCTACCACATCGGGCACGTGGTATAAACTCTAGATATATATATATATATATATATATATATATATATATATATATATATATATATATATATATATATATATGTATGTGTGTGTGTGTGTGTGTGTGTGTGTGTGTGTGTGTGTGTGTGTGCGTTTGTGTGTGTGTGTCTGGTTAACTAGAGTTTATACCACGTGCCCGATGTGATAGGAACTTCGTTTTTAATTGTCCCTTGTCTTTATGCGCTTTAGGTAGTGAATGCATTATTAAATAGTTTATGCAGTTATGTAGGAACACACAGCAGATATTTACACTAGTTCTTGTGCCCGATATAAATTATGTATAGTATAACTGTAATGGCAACGACGTAACATCCTTTCCTCTCAAGCTAAATTCCGTTGAATCAGTTGGTTATTTTTTTCCTTGCTTTTTCTTTCACGGAAAAAAAGTAAAGTTACTCTTGGTATAAGACTTCGCAGCCATTATTGTAGGAAGGGAATAACGTCACAAAGTGCACTTGGTGAACAGGAAAACAAAAACAAAAAGAAAATCCAAATGGCAAATCATCAACCTCTCTCATAGGAAAGGTAGACATCATATATAAATAAAATACTGAAAATGAATGGATAATCAGTCTTTAAGGAAAGGAATAAATTAGCAAGGATTAATGACGACCCGTACAAGAAAAAAAAAACAAAAAGGAAAACACAAAAAAAGGAACTCGAGGGGCAACGTTAGTGTCAGAATGTTTGCAGAGATTCCTCCATCACCCACATCACGGCTGAGAGGAGCGGACTGCGGGGCTGGAATGGGGGTTAGCGGGGGTTGGGCAGGAGGAGCAGGTCATGGGCGTGAAGAGTGGGCGTAGGTGGCAGGTGTGATGAACAAAGAGGGTCGCCACAGACACCAAGGGACCTCGGCACGCAATTCACAGTTTAGCATAATGAAGCCCATTTGAATATGCAATGACTCTATCAACACTGCTCCTCTCCTTCCCACCCCCTTCCACTCTTCCTATCCCTTCCTACTTCTCCTCTTCTCTTTCCTTCTCTTCCAGTGTTCTCCCTCCCACTTCTTACAATCTCTTTTTCCACACCGTTTTCCTCTCTTCTCTCTCTCTCTCTCTCTCTCTCTCTCTCTCTCTCTCTCTCTAGCCCAGACTAAGAAACACTTTCACTAGTAAAATGTTTAACCGTTCTCACCTCATTCGAGTTGAAATATCGTCCTTTGTATTGTTCAACTCAGTTGATTATATGAAAATTTAATGATTTGTGTACTCTCTAGATTATATGAGAATTTAATGATTTGTGTGCTCCCTAGATTATATGAGAATTTGATGATTTGTGTGCTCTCTAGATTATATGAGAATTTAATGATTTGTGTGCTCTCTAGATTATATGAGAATTTAATGATTTGTGTGCTCTCTAGATTATATGAGAATTTAATGATTTGTGTGCTCTCTAGATTATATGAGAATTTAATGATTTGTGTGCTCTCTAGATTATATGAGAATTTAATGAACTGTGTGATCTCTAGATTATATGAGAATTTAATGATTTGTGTGCTCTCTAGATTATATGAGAATTTAATGATTTGTGTGCTCTCTAGATTATATGAGAATTTAATGATTTGTGTGCTCTCTAGATTATATGAGAATTTAATGATTCGTGTGCTCTCTTCATTCATCACCTTGGATACAGATACCTAATCGTTGTCAGCATTATCATCCTAATCACTGAAACAGTAATGTTCATATTCATTATAGAACCGTTTCCTGCAGTTGACGTCTTTCTGAAAATGAGGAATTATAATTACCACGATAGGAAAAAAGAGACGTGCAAGTAATTCAGAAACTGAGAGGGAGAGAGTAAGTGAATGAAATGCTCGGACACGCCCTTCAACAAAGCCCAACCTGTTATTTTGGTGACCGAGCAAAAAATGCCACTGCATTACATAGCGGATTCTGTTGAGTATGTGGGCCATCACTCACTGGAGGAAAGTATTCCAACAATGTTTGTTATTCGTAATCTTGTACAAATCCTTTCCACACTGACTATTTTTCGGCTCTTTTATGGAGAGGTATTTCACGCTGATATGACTAATACTCATGAGCAGAAATTGATGATCCATTAACGGAGCCATTCTGATGAAAAATTGTCTCTTCCTCCTTTCTCTCTCTCTCTCTCTCTCTCTTTCTCTTTCTCTTCTCCTTTCTCTCGCTTTGCTCGCGGCGTAGTACTACGACTCTTAAATCGTCGAGAAAAATAGCATTCGTAAATGGGTGATTTAAAAGGGGAAACTTTGATAAATTTTCATAGTACAGCGTGGAGTATTCTTTTTTATATTTTATTTACTACGAGGCTGAATCAAAACTAAATACTATTGACGGCCAGGGATTGATGATATTAATCTTTCCAAACGCTATATCAATTTCTGAGAAATAATGACTTGGATTTTGAAATTCGAAAATGTTTGTTGTGATTTTATGTCATTTTTCTTGTGTGTGTTATTTTAAAGGAAACCGGTTGTGCTCTAGCGTATAAATTTCATATTATTATTATTATTATTATTATTATTATTATTATTATTATTATTATTATTATTATTATTATTATTTCCTATAGAAACTTCCACTAAATGACATACCATTATGGGATGAAGGAACAAACAAAGTAAAGAGAATTAGGTTGAAATTTAGATAAAAATCAATAAAAATCGACAAATCAAACTGCGTACATAAAATTCATCCGCCCATGCATACAGGCTCACTTAAATAATAGCTACGGATGTAGTTTGGAGGGCTGCAGTCCGTTTTAACTCTTACGGACAACATATGCAGCCATAGAAATGCCATGAGGAGTTCCACTGTTTTGCGGTGTGAAGAGAGGAAGAAAATGCTTAGGTACCAGAAAATGCGACGTGAACGAGATCAAGTACATAACTAAGTTGAAGGCTTCGTTAAATTCTGTTTGGATGGGTCTATACAAGAATCAATTTTTAAGATTGGTTTCACATGGAATTAGATCGATCTAAAAGGATATCAAAAGTCCGACATTCTTCCCCCCAGGCATACCGGTCTCATGAAATGGCCATATTTGATTAAAGACGGTTATTTAAAGGTTTCAAGAGGAAATTTCGACAAACTTAGAGAACCCAGGAAGAGAGAATTGTTTTGTAAGAGTTGTGAATTGTAACAATGCAGCCACTGATATGGTTGTAGTATGAAGTGATTTTCGGTCAAGCAAAACACTATTGTATTTTGCAAGTAGAACAATTAAATTCACTACTTAAGGGAAGTATCTAATTACATATGTAAGAAGCATCAGGAAGATCATCACAAAACATTCAAGAGTCCCAGGAAGACGACAGTCTAAGAAAGATGCTTTATTACGATACGAAACGTCTCATGCTGCTTCAACACATCATCATTCTGCAAATTAAAAGTTTTTATAATAAATTACAGGGTAAAGGCACAAATTACCACAAGAATCAGCTAAAATTAAATATATAATTTAAAACTCTTAAAATAAAACATGGGCATATGAAGAGGGCTTCCTATTCAAGGAAGGATATGAGCTAAATGACCACAATAGTTCGTACATGCCCAGACAACACTTAGGCCAGAGAGAGAGGAGACGAAGAAAAATTAGAGTTTAAGCCTGGAAAGAGGTGCTTGATAAATATATATATATATATATATATATATATATATATATATATATATATATATATATATATATATATATATATGTGTGTGTGTGTGTGTGTGTGTGTGTGTGTGTGTGTGTGTGTTGTGTGTGTGTGTGTGTGTGTGTGTGTGTGAGAGAGAGAGAGAGAGAGAGAGAGAGAGAGAGAGAGAAAGTCATAATCACCACAACAGATTCTCTAGTAGCCTATACACTGAAAACTATACCTTTGTCATAAGTTATATGGCATTTCCTGTTATATGAACGTTAGTAACGCCAATGATTAAGGTAATGAGATCTTAATGAAGATTTTATTCACACACACGTGTACGATAGGGTATTATCTTTACTTTCAAAAAGTAAGATTTGCCTAACGAATGGCTTTAGTTATAAGATTTTAGACATAATGATGAAATTTTAATTGAGTAATATTCGCTCTTCGTATTTATCAATGTAATTATTTACTTTTTCCTGTTCTTTCTCTAAATCTTTAGCTGAAAATCCTTATGTACAGAGTCAACAGACTTATATATTAACCCAAGATGATTCCAAGGGGAAATCAACCTGCGAAGAGTCACTTTATTGAGGGAATAGAAAACAAAACCGATACTCGTGAAATTCAGGCGATGTCAGCAGAGCAAGGATGCATTTTCTCATCGCTTAAATATTCGGAGATTAGAGGCTACCACAATTGCACCAGGAAAACTGTTCCACATTTTGGCTGTAGCCAAGATCAAATTCCTAACAAAATTAGTAGTATCAAACCTGATGCTAGAAAACATTTCACAGTTTGCAGAAGCAGACTGCTTCGTGTTGCGAAGAAAAACAGCTAGGTCAGGTAAAGAAGAGTGCGGAGGATGTTTGTTGTAGTAAATTTCATGCAACGAACATAATGAACTCAATGCCTATGTCACAAGTCAACTTCACTATAGAAAGCATTTTACAACGTTCACAGGGATCTATGTTGCATTTTACTTATTTATAACCCTTGACTGTCCATTATACTGAAATTCCTCTAAGAAATGTCAAGAATTTTACAATGGTAGATCACTTGGCTTGCACTCTTAAGGCCCGTGGGTTGATTCTAGCCTGCTACTCACCAGCCGACGCAGCTGTGAATAAGTATTAGCGTCAACTGAGGTCAAGAAATGGAAATAAAACTGCCAACTTCGTCCTTAGAGACTTGCAGTGTCGAAATGCTCTTCCCTTCTTAGGCCACTTCCTCCAAAGGGGAAAAAGTACCTGAATCAGGCGGCGACCAACTTTATGTACTTGTGAAGATGAATATTATGTCAACACATAAGTGCAATTGACAGAAAAAATATGACATGATCTGAATCACTGGATGATTCAAGGAAAGTTCGTCTAACTTATTAGTCAATAATTTTTTCTTATCTGTACCTAACAGGTAAAAATACGTTCTGTTTCCCCCATCAAAACAATTGTAAATTCATGACATCGTTAAGAACTGTGTTTAATGACCTTAACAACCAACTTTAAATCACGGAACACATTCATGGAACCATTGACGTATTTACAATACATAAGGTGAGATACCATATTCTATTTAATGAAAATAACTTGTATTGAACCAATTAATGAAGATTACTAATATTTACACATTTATTTTTCGATATGTCCATATGCTTTCACCTCTAAAGAGAATATTCTTCGGATTTTCTGCTCTCGTTTAGAGTCTGCCTACTGAACCATTTTGGCACAGAGAGAGAGAGAGAGAGAGAGAGAGAGAGAGAGAGAGAGAGAGAGACAGAGACAGAGACAGAGAGAGACAGACAGACAGACGGACAGAGAAAATGTTGGAAAAAAGAGCTAAATCTCAGCGGTGCCCTTGCCTTTGTCCACGCTCTCTCTCTCTCTCTCTCTCTCTCTCTCTCTCTCTCTCTCTCTCTCTCTCTCTCTCTCTCTCTCTCACGCTCCTTCTTATTCTGTCCCAGTATTTGATGAGGAATTTAAATTGAATATGATTATGGCAGTGAATAATGTTTACAGCTCTAGGAAACTGAAATCTTTGTTGTTGTTTAGCCCTGTCAGTTATTTAAGATTCCGCCTAATTAATTTCTATTCTTCCTTCTCTTCCTCATTTTCCTCTTATTATATAGTGTACAACATACCTTGTTGTAGCTTGTAAGACGACAGACAACGACACTTGTAGAAAAATGTTGATCAAATCGATACAGAAGGAACTTCATGCAATTTTGCAGAGACGCACGAGACTCCTCAGCGTCGTGAACATATACATTCACATGAGCGCTCGCGCGTGCACATATGCAGTTCTACAAGCTTGTATATATCGGAGCAGCCCACTTAGCATCTTTCTTTTTTTTTTGTGGATCTGTTGATGACTTCATTTAAGTGCCAGAGAATGAAGTGTTGCCACGGGCGAGTTGTAAGTAATAATTAGCCTTATAATAGGCTGTAATGACCAACAGTTTTGCCAGTGTTACAAAAACCTGGGCTGGAGTTGAAATTATACCTCAGCCTTAAGAAGTGTTTGTGTACCTGCCGGGCCTTGATATTCTCAGGGTGACCCCAGCCCAAGCCACTGGGGCTTCCTGTTCCCACACAAGTCCTGCCCAAATCCCCGCCTCTTGTTCACAAAGTCATTAACTACTGAAGTAGATAATCGTATATATATATATATATATATATATATATATATATATATATATATATATATATATATTTTGTGGGTGTGTGTATAAAGAGAAAGAGAGAGATGAGTAAACTAATATCCAGTAGCAGTTAATTAAAAATAAAAACTTTTATATTCTCACATACACACTCAGCTTCTAATTAGTCAATTTTTTCAACGTGCTTAATTATTCGTATCACTACTTTCAATATATATGAATGCAAGCAAACGTTCTTTCGTCTCTATCGCGCAGATATTAACTATTATCGTCTAATGATGATACAGAGAAGCTCTGCAATCTTTTTTTTTTTTCTTCAACTTTGCTATCATAAGCAATGACTTGAAATTGAACGATATTCATCCATACACATTGTCAAATGGGTTGTGCCTTAGACACACCGCAAGACATGATCGAATCTCAATGATCAACGTATTAGATTTCTTTCTTATTTCAGTGCCACTGTTGTCCTTGAATTTCACTTAAAAATTTGTGCCTTGTTATCTATATATACGTATGTTTCCTGTAATAAGAACTGAATAAAGTTTGGAATCCAGCAATCGGGTGATAAAAAAAAGTCAGCAGCACTGCCTGAACCCCAAATGAAACACCAATATAGGGGTCTAATAAAGCTCATTCTAAGTTTTCTTTGATATGGAAGTTTGTGGGCTTTTTTGAAACGTATCAAGGTTCTCATGGACCTTTTTCCTCAGTCTTCTTCGCGCAGTTAACTCTTATTTTTTTTACCCTTCTAACAGAAACACTCTTAAAGATTATTAAGAGACATCTCCAATACAGTCGTTACACGTGCTTACATTATGTAAGAAATTGTGTGCCTCTTGTGAATACCGTAAGCTTTCTAGGCCCGTATTTTTTTTTTCTAATACTTAGTTTTGTGAAACAGTCTCACCACTGATTAAATGTTTCCATTTTCCTCTTATTTGATTTTCCCAGCGTATAAATTACAAGACTTTGTTCAATTGCTTTATGAATCGATGGAGTTGCTTAATCCCTGTAGCAATAATACTTGGATTTATTACATACGAAACTACCAATCTTTCATTCGCGTTTATATTTCTTTTCTGCTCCCTATAAAAAAATCCCTTTTAAAAATCTTCTCTTTCATGTTACTGTGTATCTGGATGCACATGCCCGCCCGTTATTCTCCCTTACTTTATCATGTATTGCAGTTATTACCTCTGCAATATAATTTGGTTCATAATTCTTGCTATGATTTTGCTCCGACGTCGCAGTAATATATTCTGACGATTATGACCTCAGAAGTTTTGCCAAACTCATTATTGTTTATCAGAAGTCTTCTTCCCAAGTCATTTTATATTAAAAACAACAACTTTCACATTAAATTGGCCTGGGCAACCATAAAGTCAATCTCCCATTAAAACTTTTAGAGGTTGACGAGGCAATTTGAATTCTTAATTTGGCGCAGAGCGGCGTTGCGAGAACAGAAATGGTGGCGATATTTACATATAAGTTAGCCCCAGAATAGAGAGCGGGAGGGAGCCCCGAATAAGGCAAATGTCGCCAAGTTCCACTGAGAAATGAAGAGATTAAGTGTTCTAAAAATAAACTGCTTAGGGATATTTGGAGGGAATTACTGATGAATTGTTGACTCATATAGATTTTCCTGTTTGAGAATAAAGCCGATGCCTCGAAGTATTTAGGAGAATATAAGCCCAAATATACGTCGTCTTGAACCGGGGTGCTGGCATGGAGGCTTATTTAATTAACATTTTAATGAAGCAAGTTTCGATGTTTAAATACTTTTATAGGGTCTTTTCCGTCATCTCTGATGAGGAATGAAACTTTCCTCCTTAGGAAGAACCAAAGATCTTGATAGAACAAATGCATTACTCAACTTTCCCATTTATGAAATAAGACAGATTGATGGATAGAAAACGATGGCCATGTTTATTAAACTTTCATCATCATAAGCACTTTCCTGAAGTCTTTGAAGGTTCTGTAGAATAAATAATTCCATTGTATCTTTGGAATAGTCTGGAAAATGGAATGAAATTAGGATATCGAAGTTCATGATATCACATCATCACAGCACTTCCATCGCCTGGATGACTTGCTTCAGGCAAGGGGTGCCTTGAATGTTCCGTTGTCTAATTACTTTCCATGAATAATCCTGGTTCTAAGGCGGCGTCTATCAAAGAAATAAATGAGAAACATCAGATATCCATCTTATTTCTCTGAGTAGCTTCTACAGGAGTTGTCTCTTCTCTCAAGTGACAACTGGGAGGAATTTCTTCACTTGTGTCAACTGTCTTCTTCATCCCCTACTCCCCTTTACTTCTTCTTCTTCTTCTTCTTCTTCTTCTTCTTCTTCTTCTTCTTCTTCTTCTTCTTCTTCTTCTTCTTCTTCTTCCTACAGCTTGTTGTTTGACGGGGGTCAGAGTCATTCCACTTTCTTTCATCCTCCCGTTCTTTTTTCGTTTTTTAATCTCAGGGACCATCTTGCAAGTTTGAGGCTGCAGGAAACGGCTCTGCTATCAGCATAACGGCCAGGATTATGGGCCAATTAACAACAATTTTTAGCCCCTGCGTTCGCTTCTTGCATGCTAATTATCGGAGGTGTTAATTTAGTCTGGACGGATAATGAGTCGTTAAACGTTTCGAAGTCGATCATAGAAGTCTAATGTCTTCACTCCGGGGTGGCTTGCCGAGATCATGGGATGTCAGCATCCTTGCTTAGAGCACGTGAAAAGACCACATTTGCTTTGTTGACATTGCATAATGCGCCTACTGCTCTATTGTTGCTTATGTGCAGACGACTTATAGAGGTTGTTTTTATTAAGTGATAGACTGTTGTAAGATGAAATGAATAAGCCATATTGTGCGAGATATACGATGCGATGACTTTTGTCTTGTGCGTGATGCTTTGATATACGAATATGTTTTTCATTTGGAGCAGATGTATTTTGTTAGTAGTGAGTAAGTTACACCGATCTTAATATTTCGATAACCTTCACTATATAAAACTTGAATAACTCTAAAAATCGGGTTTTCATAATTCATGCCAGAATAGTTGACGAGATCATTACTCCTTTAATAATTCGTTATGTGCATTGCGCTCTCTCGGTACTGTTTTTGTTTTCTAGCAAAAGTAGTGGTTTATCAGTAGAATTTTGATTGAAGTCTCAGTAACTATAAATAATAGAATTACTGAGTTATTTAGCTTTTGGGATTTGTACCGCAAACGATTATCCATCCTCAGTATCACTGTGAATCGTTTTAAGATTTCCCAGGAAATTTAGCCAAAAGAAATATCTTGCAAAACAAGCAAAGAAAAGAAGAAAGATAGAAAACTGATGCTGGTAAAAAGCACACACACACGCACATATATATATATAATATATATATATATATATATATATATATATATATATATATATATATATAATATATATATATATATATATATATATATATATATATATATATATATATATATATATATATATATATATATATATATATATATATATATATATATATATAAATTTCTGACTCACGTCGGGATCGAACCCAGGTCTCTCAGGTGGAAAGCAAGGGCGTTATCCACTGGGCCATACAAGTCTAAAAGAAGTTGGAACCTGAGAGCAACTGCACCCAAGGAATTACCTGGGCAAGCTAACTGCTTGCATACCAGCGAGTTTTCCCAACTTCCCGACTCAGCAATGACCCAATAGACAACATTTCATTCGAATTATCCCTTCTGAGTGAATAAGATAGAAATCATCAACACACAATCACGTGTGGAACAGAAATAAATTTCTGACTAACGTCGGGATCGAACCCAGGTCTCTCAGGTGGAAAGCAAGGGCGTTATCCACTGGGCCATACAAGTCTAAAAGAAGTTGGAACCTGAGAGCAACTGCACCCAAGGAATTACCTGGGCAAGCTAACTGCTTGCATACCAGCGAGTTTTCCCCAACTTCCCGACTCAGCAATGACCCAATAGACAACATTTCATTCGAATTATCCCTTCTGAGTGAATAAGATAGAAATCATCAACACACAATCACGTGTGGAACAGAAATAAATTTCTGACTCACGTCGGGATCGAACCCAGGTCTCTCAGGTGGAAAGCAAGGGCGTTATCCACTGGGCCATACAAGTCTAAAAGAAGTTGGAACCTGAGAGCAACTGCACCCAAGGAATTACCTGGGCAAGCTAACTGCTTGCATACCAGCGAGTTTTCCCCAACTTCCCGACTCAGCAATGACCCAATAGACAACATTTCATTCGAATTATCCCTTCTGAGTGAATAAGATAGAAATCATCAACACACAATCACGTGTGGAACAGAAATAAATTTCTGACTCACGTCGGGATCGAACCCAGGTCTCTCAGGTGGAAAGCAAGGGCGTTATCCACACGTGATTGTGTGTTGATGATTTCTATATATATATATATATATATATATATATATATATATATATATATATATATATATATATATATATATATATATATATATATATATATATATATATATATATATCTGAGCTCTGGAACTCTGTAACGCTTTTCTCATTCATTGCCTGCCTGTAGAGGAGACAGTTGTTCTCCGAAATTATAGCGTTAACTTTCTACATTTTGTTTTTTATGGATTAGATGGAGTTCTGTTTTAACAGAAAATCTTTCATATATATATATATATATATATATATATATATATATATATATATATATATTGCTATGGATTGTGACGGGTGACTATGTTTTTATTTTACCTTACTAATCTTAGCCTTACCAAAACCCCTCGTAAGACCACAAACAAAATAATTGAAAGCACAATTAATACTTGGAAGGTTGCCAAGTGAGAATAAGTTTTTTAAAACTGGTTTATTTCACACATGCAACATGGTAAATTTAACAACGGGAATGACTGACAAATCTTACTGAATAAACAGGTGGAAAAAGGGCACAACAGTAATTCATTGAGTTAATAATTAACGCATCAATTCCCCCAACAGGGTGTCTGGAAATGGTCACTTGCAAGTGGTCTGTAACCCTTTCGGCAATGCAATGATACCAGCCTTGGTACGGTTGGATTCTTCAGGCAATCAGGAACATAGAGGAATGGCTACATAGGTAGTTTGCATTGATAACACTCCTGGAAGTGAAATAATTCCAGATAAGACTACTAACAAAGTACTATCTCTGTAGAAATGAGTAATGCACAGATTGGAGGGTATTGCCTTATTATACTCACTTCTTGGCAAGGGGCATGAGTTACTTTATGTACTGTTCAAAGAATTACACACTGGATACAACAAGTTCGCTGTTTAAGTCGGAGGGACAAAGAATTTACTTGAGTGGTGAAATGCGAGATAGAGATGATGAAAAATGAGTAAAAAAAAAAAGTACACTGGCTAACCATTTTCCTTCCAGGGAATACCGTCTTTGCTTCCTGGTACTTCCTACACACACAACTCTAAGTTGACGAGATCAAAGCTGCTCTTGGGCAGTGTCCGGTAATATGTCACCATAGATCCAGTGTGAGTGAAAATGAGTTCCCTCTTGCCAGCGGTTCAATACTCTGACAGGAAACACTTCGCCGTGTTGACAAGCGGACTAGCTGCCAATGTGGGGCTCTTGTTCCTTCTACAGCCTCGGATGTTGCTAAGGGCTTAGCTCCAGGCAATGTGGATTAGAGAAATGGTCTTCGGCCAGTACAGTGAGGAAAAAACAGCAGGGGTGTTTAATTAAATTTTAGGAACTAGACAGAGGAAACAACGACCTTCTCCAGGTGTTTTCCCTGGAGAGGCTTTGTAGGCCTGACCCTTGAAGAGGGCTGCTTGGCAACTCCTAAATTTTACCCTGTCACCCTAACCCTTGTGGATCTACTTACACCCGCACTGTCCTGATATGTCCCCTTTAACTCTATGAGTTAGCAATCCAGCGGCGTAGAAAACCGTAAATATATATATATATATATATATATATATATATATATATATATATATATATATATATATATATATATATATATATATATATATATATATATATATATATATATATATATATGTGTGTGTGTGTGTGTGTGTGTGTGTGTGTGTGTAGTGTGGGTGTATATACTATCTTTTTTTTATTTTTTATTTATAGGTGAACTTCCTTTGCGCAAAGCCTCCACAATCTCCACAAACACAGCGCTTTTCACCGCTAACTTGCTCAGAAACTTGTGCTTATTATATTTTAATTTCGTATATGTGCAGATGAAACTACTTAAGAGCAATAACTTAACCTGAATATGAAGCGGGGCTACTATCACAACCCACATCCCCCAGCTTATTTTTTTTTAATATTGGTTTCATGATAAATTTCAACTCTTCTACTTTTTTTTATCCTGCAAACATTAATTTGATCTTACTGCTGTTTTGGCATAAGACAGTGGTATATAGCTCTGATTCTTTTTTTTTTCTGTCTCCTAATTTCCTGCATTTGACATATGTACAAGTATTCCCGCCCGCGGTTGGTAATATTTACACAGAAATATCAGAAAACACCCGAGAAAACATAGCTGAGTCAGGGTTCAAGGGGAATAATGATGCACAATGTTAAAAAAAAGATAACCAAAAGAAAGCAAAATTCTGCCATTTGCTGGATGGATGAAAAAATAAGTGTAAACTGCGAAACTTCCGTAAAAATTACGTCATAGGTAGGCTTAAATCAACTGTCCCACCAGGTACACATAATCAGATTATACTTTCACTAAAAGTCCCAGTCACAATTGCATCTTGCCTTTTTTGGTTTCCTGGTTTCAACACAAGTTCGCAAAGGTTATCGAAGTTCTAGAACCTTAGGTGTTGAGGTCCTTTTGTTCCAATACCTCAGACATACTACAACGCCAAAGCTGTAAGCAGACCCAGAATTTAGTCGATATCTCTAAGAAGTACCGTGGAAAACGTTCTGAACAGCATTTCAGGGAAAGCAAGGTAGGCTATTGATAAACTTCCGTACAGTAAATTCACACGGAAATGGCATGATTTTAATCGAATAAAGGACTGAAAAGACTGCAGTCCATTAAAACAAAATGTTGTAGTACCACCGACCTGTTTCTGATGACGCCACAACCTCCCTCGCATAACTGTCTCAGTATGAAGCAAAACAATATTATGAAGCTACGCGTCTCTCCCGGTCGGAATGTCATCTCTAGCACTGACTTTGATATTTCGTCCAATGCTAATGACTGTCAAGAAGTGATATGCTGACATGGTGTCTTTGAGTGTCGTACTTTGGCGAGACAAGCGTCATCATAGCTGTATTACAGATCAATGTTTAGTCGGAATTATGGGAATGTCTTCCAATTTTAGGACAGAACGCTTGGACAAGATTTATAGCAAGTAAAAATAAATCATATTGTAAACACTTTTTTTTAACAGGTATTAAATTTCTAAAGCAGAATTCAACATAGTCTGCTGATCTATGCGGGATGAAAGTAATTTTTTTTATTGAAACTAGCGAAAATAATAATAATAATAATAATAATAATAATAATAATAATAATAATAATAATAATAATTCCTATTTATCAGTAATTCAGGTATTGACAACACATGATAAATAAAAGAATCCTTTTCTCCTGTGTGATGCTAATATGTGTGTTTAGGGTTTTAGTATAATGTGCTAGCGCTAGGGAGGAAGTACTGTGCTAATTAAACTGTCACTGCAAAACGATAATGATTAAAGCGCGTGCAAAAATCACAAAGAGAGAAAACACAGTTTTACGATTATCTTGTTTTGCTAGAAAAAAGAATTGTAAGAATGCGTAAAAGCATTTCAAAATATTGACTTAAGAGAATCCAAAAAAAGAAATTTAAAGTGAAACAAAAATGTGCATTCAAGATGAAATAGTTGTAAAAGGGCTTGAGTTGCTAATTCAATTGTAATGCTGGTGCTGACAAAGCACAAAAACAAAAAATAATAAGAGAACAAAATCATAGATCAGTACTTTTATTTTCCAAAGCACCATTATATAACGCTGTCGCTTCTCCTCGGCTCTTTATTGCGCTTGTTGTTGTTGTTTTGCAGGTCATTTACATCTTTTATTGAAGACAGATGTTGAAAGAGTGGTCGGCCATGTCTGGTATAAGGCTAATGGGTATGTCCTCCTGTCTGCCACTATTGCAGATTCAATTATGATATGAAACCGTCAGGTTTTGCACTTCCGCTTATTGTCAACTTAGATTTATGATGAGAGAGAGAGAGAGAGAGAGAGAGAGAGAGAGAGAGAGAGAGAGAGAGATAATAAGTGCATTTTATATTATATTTCTTCCATAATTTTCTCTAAGGGTATATTTCTTCACTCCTTAGTAATAGCAATAGTACTCTTTTTAGATCTATAAAACTAGCCCAGACCTATATAAATAGAAGGAAAGCCTAACCATAGACTGAACGATTAAATTGCCTCTTGCAGTACGGGATGTTATAAAAATCATGAACCATGAAGAGAGTTCCAAAGTTTGGCCGTTGAGGGGAATAAACAGTCACCAAAGAGCAACTCTGAAAGAGGTGGTCTGCCTGGTGTCTCGAGGCCGCCCGAGATGAGGAGGAGAGAGTCTGTCCTTGTGATGGGGGAAATGCAAGGTCTAGAGACCTTGGGGAAAAGCAAGATTCAGAGACCTTGGGGAAAAGCAAGGTCTAGAGACCTTGAGGAGAAGCAAGATTTAGAGACCTTGGGGAAAAGCAAGGTCTAGAGACCTTGGGAAAAAGCAAGATTTAGAGACCTTGGGGAAAAGGTCTAGAGACCTCGGGGAAAAGCAAGATTTAGAGACCTTGGGGAAAAGCAAGGTCTAGAGACCTTGAGGAGAAGCAAGATTTAGAGACCTTGGGGAAAAGCAAGGTCTAGAGACCTTGGGAAAAAGCAAGATTTAGAGACCTTGGGGAAAAGGTCTAGAGACCTCGGGGAAAAGCAAGATTTATAGACCTTGGGGAAAAGAAGGTCCAAAGACCTCGGGGAAAAGCAAGGTTTAGAGACCTTGGGGGAAAGAAGGTCTAGAGACCTCGGGGAAAAGCAAGATTTAGAGACCTTGGGGAAAAGAAGGCCTAAAGGCCTTGGGGAAAAGCAAAATTTAGAGACCTTGGGGAAAAGCAAGGTCTAGAAACCTTAGGGAAAAGCAAGGTCAAGAGACCTTGGGGAAAAGCAAGGTCTAGAGACCTTGAGGAGAAGCCTCCGAAACAGGATCGATACAAAAAAGACAGCGGGGAAGCCTCCTTGAGGCTGAGGGAATGAGAAGAGAGCGAAGAGATGAAGAAGAGTCACTAAGCATTTTCACTCTGTCCTGTCGACGGGGGAGGCTGATGATGATGGGACCCAAATGCAATATCACCAACTGGTTCTTATCCACGTAAAATAAGTCAAATCCTTCGTGCCAGCCCTAGGAGAGCTGTTAATTAGCTCAGTGGTCTGGTTAAACTAAGGTATACTTAACTTAAGCAATATATATAGCAACATCACCACTCAGTAGACAACATGGTTCTAGATTAGTCACTCCACGGTAAGTAAATGAATGCTACCAGTAGAATAGATTATAATTTATTATAGCGCTTAGACACAATTATGACATATGTGAACAGGCTAAATTCCGACTTTTACACCGGCAAGATGGTTTTCTTGCAAGAAATCGTCAGTTCTAAGCAGATATTCCGAGAATTTAATGATCTCAAAAAGTCGTTCAATGAATAAATCTGCCAAGATTCATCTATTGACCGGTTCTTGAGATGAATTACTAATACACAATCAAAGACACGGCCAAAAAAAATTCAACCCCTCCCCACTTTATTATCAGAGGTTCAGAACTATATACATCTAGTGAGCAGATGGCCTACTCACACTCACACACACACATAGATATATATAAATATATATATATATATATATATATATATATATATATATATATATATATATATATATATATATATATATGTGTGTGTGTACAAATATATACTATATGATTATATATTCATATAAATACATATATAGATAGATAGATAGATAGATAGATAGATAGATAGAAAGATAGATAGATAGACAGAATCTACTGGTCACTTTTCACCAGATACATATGTAATTGCAATAACTGGAATACCGTCATAACTTTTCGAATTCTTAACACCTTTTAGATTCATTTGTCACTAAAAAGCCTGAGATCCAAATATAGCAGGATTCGAACCCGCATCCCGAGTATTAGTAAGAGGTCTCGTTACCGACCTGACCAAAAGACGGATTACTGCCTGTCATACCTGTCGAATTCAGATATATAGATTTCAGATATATAGATTGCCATTTGGCTACGATAGTGAGGATGGGTCTATTCCAGCTCTGTAAAATGAATCTGAATTCGACAATAAACTTTCATCCTTCTTGTGGTCAGGTCAGTAATGCTACCTCATTCTGATGCTCCGGATGCGGGTTCGAATCCTGCTACGGACGTCAGAATTTCTTCATATTCTTACATTCGGATCTTAGGCTTTGTAGTAACGAGCATATTCAAAAAGTGTGAAGAATTCGAGAAGTTGAGAGGGCATTGTGGCTATTACTATTACACACACACACACACACACACACACATATATATATATATATATATATATATATATATATATATATATATATATATATATATATATATATATATATATATATATATATATAAGTTCTTCATTGGAGGGGTTGGTAGAGCTCTCGGCTAGCACGCTGTTGGCTCAGCGTTCGACTCGCCAACCGGCCAATGAAGAATTAGAGGAATTTATTTCTGGTGATAGAAATTCATTTCTTGTCATAATATGGTTCGGATTCCACAATGAGCTGTAGGTCCCGTTGCTAGGTAACCAGTTGGTTCTTAGCCACGTAAAATAAATCTAATCCTTCGGGCCAGCCCTAGGAGAGCTGTTAATCAGCTCAGTGGTCTGGTTAAACTAAGGTATACTTAACTTATATATATATATATATATATATATATATATATATATATATATATATATATATATATATATATATATATATATATATATATATATATATATATTTCAACAAGGGAAACCTCTTCCCCTCCAACATGCCTGTCAATATTACCGGAAAGTAAAACCATAAGAATAAATGTTTAACGTCTTGAGAATTCATAATAAATTAAAAAACTGTGGGTAAATAATTCGCCCCTTTGATTTCGTTCTCACCTATCCCTTGGAGTAAACTTTAACCTTTCCCTTGACTGTGTGACTTGCCCGAGTCCTTAATTCCAGGTCCTATGGAGATTGATCCTTGCCAGCACGGAATGACTCATGAGAGAAAGAGGGCTGGCGCCGTGACACCTGGGCATGTGTGACCTCGCAAAGCAGCATGCCCACCATTACAAAAGGACGCTGCGAGGGCAGATCACCCTCAGAATGCTCAGAGACACTGGAAAACCTACCCAGGACACTTGCAGTCCTCCAGCTCCCTTCGTGCTACTCTCTTGCTTTCCCACATGGCTGCCTAGAAGCCTGATTTACCTTTGTGGTGACACCCCTCATTATCGCCCTCCATTGCTGGTGCCCTTAGATGAGGAAACCCCATCTCCTGAAGAAGGAAATGTACCCAAATTAAGGTTCTCAAAGTCAGTCATGTATCCTATTATTTTCCCTCACTACTTTATTTTCATTTTTCAGTGCAATTTACCTCAGTGAGGCCTGTGTCATAAGTAAAGTGCATAACCTAGTAACGTAAAGGTAATAACCTGTGTTGCAGAATTGAGTTGCTTGGCACCATAAGTGCAACCCCCTCGATTTCCTTAACTTACGCCGTCGACTATTTAGTAACAGATGCATTCTCGATTGCAGATAGGAGTGCTTGCTGTGGAACTACCTCTTCATCTCACATGTGCACAGTGGCTTAATCACTGTATCTTCCATTGTGGTGCCATTTGAAGCTGGCTCCCCCCTTGTGCTCGTCGTGAATCATTCACCTATTGCTTAGTTGGTTGTACAACAGTGTCCATCACTATTCCCCAATTCTTCTGGTTGTGTTTTGATGCAAATATAATTAACTGCGTGAACCCTAAGTGTTTACCTGAACACTCCCTCATTTGAAGAAAGGCCCTAAGCCAACAATCTATCTTATATGCTTTTGTCTGGGCCCAGAGCTAGAAGTTAGATAAGACTACTACTACCCCACCCCATTTTTCCATGGTAAATTCCGTGAATCTCAGTTAAAATAATTCTATGGCCTCAAAGCAGCCAAGTTGACCTCTGGTCGAGATCAAAACCATATCAGTGGTGACTGACGTTAGGATTCGGTAGGAAATCTCTTAATTTTGCCGTTTCACTTTAATTAAATCTAGTGCATTTTCGAGCAGGACACGCGAAACCCAGAAAATTTGCCCATAAGGGTAATGTCCGCTAGAAATTCGGAATTTAAATAAAAGAACCAGCAGTACGCATAAGGTCCGACTTTTCCCATTCATTTGTAACAGACCATAAGTCAGTAAAATGCACGCTATTTCTTTACTAAACACAAGAAAGTGAATGTATAAAATTTACTCCTTACTCGAGTCATAAAAGTAATCGCTTATTCAAGCGCACACAGTAGATGGTGGGAGAGTGAATTCCCACAATTTTTTGGTCATTTCATCAAGATCCTGCGCAACACTTTTCCGTTCAGACCTCATGCATGTGCAGACCCCACCATAACAGACATCACGTGCTCTCAGTCTTTATCAACACTGATCACGTGCCAACTACAGGTCCAATAGAGTAAGGTAATTTCTTCTCTTTTGCGCATGTGATCTCGGCAAATGCAACTTTGCCTGTGCATGGTAGATTTAAGATTTTTGTACTCATCATATTCTACCGCATTTAATCTCGCGCATTTCGAAATAAGCACAATCTTTTCCTTGTCACATTTTATGCATTTTATCCTTGGCTGAGAAGCCAGCTAAATTGTTTCATTCGCGCATTTAATTGTGTACCCACAGAAGCACTGCTTCCTATTTGCCCAGAGCAATATAATTTTATAACATTTGTTACAACGCTAGCATAATCATTAATTCACTCATTTATTTGTGTATAATCAGAAACTACTGCTTACAAATTGCCCAACAATTTTATATTTGCTGCGACGACAGCATAATCATTCATTCACGCATTTAATTGTGTATAATTAGAAGCTACTGCTTCCTATTTTCCCAGAGCAATACGATTTTATAATATTTGCTGTGACGACAGCAAATATTACAAAATCGGATTATATATACACATATATATATATATATATATATATATATATATATATATATATATATATATATATATCCAGGCACTTATCTGATTAAAATGGTGAAAGAGGGAGAGAGAGAGAATGATTGAATGGCAGTGGCAAATATTCTCGGGTTTCTTCTAGTATGACTGGATGTTTAATTCCACTCATAAAGGGATTTTATAAATGAGAGAGAGAGAGAGAGAGAGAGAGAGAGAGAGAGAGAGAGAGAGAGAGAGAGAGAGAGAGAGAGAAAGTTTGGTGGGGGTGGTTGCATGAGGTTGACAGTATTGGTGTGCTGGTGGTGGTGGTGCTGGAGTTGATGGTGGTGGTGTTGTTGCCAAACTGCCCAATAATTAATTCCAGTCCTCATTTAAACTGACTTTATAACAAAATACGTCACGAAGCAGCTGCTTTTGCCAATTCCAAAGGTAAAAACAAAGAAGAAACGAAGGAAATGATAAGGAAATTTGCATTTGAATGAATTAGCTAGTAGCTAATATGCATGTGTGGATGGGGAGGGCACTCAGCTTTGGTTACAACAGAAAGTAGATCTCTACTTATAGAAATTATCGATATAGGTTTTCAATGTTGGTTTTATCGAGGTAATTAACAATTATATCAATAATTATCAAAAATTACGATTAAAATTCACGTAAATTCTGATAAAAAATTATGTAATAAGGGATTTATTGTTGCATGTTAGCCATACGTCTGACAACGCCTGGAAGAAAACCTGGAGCGCTCAGGCGAAAAATGACCATTACCGCATAAAGCACCTGACGGAATTGGTAAAAAAGAAAATTTCATTCAATTTGTCTGTGTTTGATGTCTGTCACGGGGGTAGGGGTTTGATTTTGAGTTATAAACTTCCTGGGGTCACATAGGGACCGCTTGCCAAATTTTGTCTGGGTCTGTCAAGCAGTTCGGATTTCTATAGTACACAAGCATACAAACATTCACTGTTACACACACACACACACACACACACACACACACACACACACACACATATATATATATATATATATATATATATATATATACATATATATATATATATATGTAATTAGAGTTGTGTGGTATCATTAAGAAATTTTTTAAGGTATGTTTCAAGCCATTTATTTATCATCGGAGATTAATAAAAAAAACTTATATATAGTGTTGACCTTAATTTTTGTGCTTATATTCGCAAAGGAAGCTATAGTAGCTTATAATTTCTTAGCTGAGCAATTATCTTGGACTCTGGTTTCAGCCAAAACAATCTGTCCTTATTGTTAAAGATGCGGTTTTAAGAGAAGAAAAAAGATTTTCTTTTTCTTCTTCTGCGAGAGAGGAACAGGATCTGAGTGAAATCATTAGAAGGAGATGCCCGGGAAGTGCTCAACCCTTCATAGTTTATTGCTGCCCGTGACACTCTTATAAATACAACGGCAATAACTAAGTCTCTGAAATTTAAGTCATGCGGAACTTCGCCCTTCCCTCACGCCTATAACGCTCCTACCCAGCCCCTCTCTCTTGGCCCTAGCGTCAACCCTCACCCATGCGCTGCCATAAGAGTACGCCGAAACTATGATTTTGCGTAGTTTTGTAAACAGAGGCAGGGGTTATATTTTGTATTTTGTGCACATTCATTAACCAGGTTGTGGTCGAAGCTGTGCCTGAGACTCCTCATTCCGTCCTTGCGGAAACATTAAGCACATACGACTGCTATTCTCAAAATGAACAACTTTAGGGAACGGATGATTGTTACGTGGAGTGGTCAGGGTGTAGTATCGCTCGCATCCATTAAATGACACTTTCCTTGAATTATTTGCCTTTGAAATGTGTCGTCTTAATTGACCAAAATATAGCGAAGTCAAAAACTGTTAATACAGTTGTCAGACTCTCCTGTCGTTTCTTCTGAGCTCTTATTAAAATATATAAAGAGCAATAGGCTGAGTACTGTTGATCAGATTCTTGGCAAAGCGTGATGTAGTTTTTAATTGTGTGCATAAACGACTCACTTGAGGCTATTCCTTATATTCTACTCCAGTAGCGGTTTCCCTTCTGTTTGTTCACTGATTAAAATTTGTTCACCCTAGTCATCAGACTTGCTCATCCCTTTAGCTGAAGAATGATAGCGAGTAAATAATGTACTAAAGAAAAATTTTTCTCTCGTTTGAGAGAGAGAGCGAGAGAGAGAGGGGGGGAGAGAAAGAAAGAGAGAGAATATGTGGTGGAGCAATAGTAGTGGCAGTAGTGGTTGTAGTAGTGGTAGTAGTAGTAACGGTACGAGGGGCACCCTAGTAATAACCCCGAAGATTAATGGGCGTGCGATGGCAGAGTGCCACCCTTCCCAGCCATCTCTCTAAACACCAGCTCCCATTAGACGCCTTTCAAGCAATTAATAGTCTTCAGAGTGCCAACCTAAACTACAGAGGGATGGCGAAGGAGATATGGGAGGGATCCTGAAGAGGGATGGAGACAGTATTTCTTCTACAGGACCAAGAGAAGAGGAGAAAACGAATGATAAGAGAAGCAAGGCAGCCGTATTAGTCCCCATCAGCAGAAAAATGCCTGAAACTTTATCCTTCTTAATTGTTATTAAGTTGCTTCTTCAAGAATCATTAACAAAGGGCAATAGGCTTCCAGTGCCTTTAAGGGCTTCGACAGCTTCATTGCTCGGGATTCCTGCGATTTTTTTTTTTCGTGTTCTTTTAAAATTTGTTTTCCCTCATCGCAGGTTGCATGCTTTTTCTTTGATTCATGCTGGTTTGAAAGAAGTGAGTGGTTTCGCTCTCCAAATAATGTAATTGAATTCCTCTCTTTTATTACTCTTTTCCCTGGCTAACCAAATCTGTATTTTCGAAAGTGATTATTAACATCTTTAACTCCAACAGAATGTTCCTGCATGTATTATATGGATACACTTACGTTATTTGTGAGCTATAAATATTTAAGTGCCTAAGTATCATTTATGAAATAACAAGAGAGACTTTAAAATCGACCATGGTTCATCAGAACCTTCTGAAAAATAATGAGGCATATTTATCATTGATTTTAGTTCTCTGAAAAGAAAACTATTGTGCTGTCTTGGCTGCCCGTCCGCACTTTTTTCTGTCTGCACTTTTTCTGTCCGCCCTCAGATCTTAAAAACTACTGAGGTTAGAGGGCTGCAAATTGGTATGTTGATCATCCATCCTCCAATCATCAAACATACCAAATTGCAGCCTTCTAGCCTCGGTAGTTTTTATTTTATTTAAGGTTAAAGTTAGCCATGTTCGTACGTCTGGCAACGATATAAGCCAGGCCACCACCGGGCAGTAGTTAAAGTTTCATGGACCGCGGCTCACACAGCATTATACTGAGACCACCGAAAGATAGATCTTTTATCAGCGGCCTTGATTATACGCCATACAGAAAACTATTGCGCCGGAGAAACTTCGGCGCATTTTTTACTTGTTTATTTTAATGACAACTCTTTTAGATATGCAATCTTGCTTAGAGTATTGTTCTCAAACCAGGAAAAGCTCTAACACACCGTTCTCTTGACAGTGGAATCTAACCAATACCCCAACATGTACACACAATTGGGCTCACCTTAAGCACTTATTATCTATATATATATATATATATATATATATATATATATATATATATATATATATATATATATATATATATATATATATATATATATATATATATATATATATATATAGTAATTCTGGAAAGTGTCTCGGCTGTAAGTTACCCCACTTTCTTCAGTGCTTTGTCATGTCAGGTTGCGCCTTCACAGGATATGGAAGTCCATCGCGCACTTTTTACTTCTGATTCATTTCAGTCTGTCTCTCTGCTTCTAAGAGGCAAGTTTTTCATTCTTCGAAGCTGAAGTTCAACAGCACTTTTTCTTTGACCAAGCTCCATTCGGTAACCTTATTTGCTTTGTACTTATTACTTTGCAAAACTTGAAGTAAAAACTTAAACTCGTGTTTCATCTGTCATGTAAGACTTTTCCGGAAATTTTATTTTCCTTACACTGTCGAAGAGTGTATCTAATTTAAAGTTCAATTGCACAAGTTACCTAAATATTCCACTGACTCGTCAGATTTCGATGACATTCAGCGGTAAATTCTCTACGTACTCTGCCATTCGTTTAGTAACATATGATTATAACTGAAAAACATTTCCTTTTCCGAAAGATCAGATCTCCTAATGCTCTATCTCGGTAGTCCTTTTTTCATGAATATTACAGACTTACAGGTCAGTTGTACCGTGTCAGACTGTTCATAGAAGCCCTTTTGATATCTTTAACCTTGCATTAACTCTCTACTTTTCCCGATGGTTTTCAATAAATTTGATGAATTACTAGGTTTACGGAAAAATGCAGTGATTATCTCATGCAGAAAGATCTACACCAGCTTATTATTATTATTATTATTATTATTATTATTATTATTATTATTATTATTATTATTATTATTATTATTATTATTGAAATAGTTAATAGTCCGATTGCGTTTTTCTTACCAACCCCACTGTTTTTTGTTCGATATTTTACATGCTCATGTATATTTGATCCTCTCTTCTCTCTTTTTTAGTATCCTTCCACAACCGATAGATGATTTAAATAAATTTGAGCAGCGCAAATGTTTCTTTCCCTCCTTAATCCCCTTCATTGTGAAAGGGGAAATGTTCATCCCATCTGCTCACCGCTATAATAAAACTCTGTCAAATGGTGCACGGGAATTCCCAGAAGCTACTTGTGTCAGATATTTTTTTAAGTTAAAAGGTATTGCTCGCTTGCATATCAGATTTTATTAGCGTTTATCAATCAGGGCACATAAATTTTTTTCTTATTCTTTGTTACATTTCTGGCAAAAATCCACGTGAACAATCTCGTTAGGGATTAAGAACAAAGGTTTAATCTAGAAGTCATTTCATGAATCCTAAATGACAGAAATTTAACTTGGTTATTTTATGAAAGGGCCAACTCATTTTTTATAGTGAAGATTTCATTGTCCAAATATAACGCGAATGCGAAAAACAATCGCAAATCTGGCGTATCTGGTCAATAGAAAGTTGCAGATTAGTTATTTGATTAACAACCTTGAATCGCCTTTTAAACAAATTTGAACCTCGTGAGTAAATTATTTCTCAGCAAACTGTATTTTGAGCGTTGTTCACTACTGCCTTTGTGATGCCACTTTCATCCTAAATTATTGATTGTTATCCTTTCACATACGGAGAGCTGTTAATCAGCTCGGTGGTCTGGTAAAACTAAGGTATACTTAACTTTTTACGCGGCCCCACACGCCCAATTATTGAAGGTATTTTTAATCACGGCCAAGCCCTTAAATACTTCTTCGTAATTTATGTTCAAGCTGACTTGGTTAATTTTGCTAGCAAGACATTTCTTCCCCCCCCCCACCCCCCACACCCCCACCACTCTCTCTCTCTCTCTCTCTCTCTCTCTCTCTCTCTCTCTCTTAAACGTAAGAGAAAACACACATTAACACAGACCCATCCCGAGATACATATGCCGTAATCCCAACAAGCACCAACACGAACATTTCACTTCTTGCAAATGAGCGAATACCGTAACAAAGTGTCTTTTGTAAAGGGTTTATTTCTCGACTGCACCTTCGGTGTTTTTTCTTTGCGTAGCTGTCTAGGTGTAATGGTGACTAATGAGGCAACCATGTCTCATCCCTCTCTTAACGAGCGAGTTGACAGTTAAAGAGGACGCCAAGGTGCATCTGCAACAGTTCTGTCAGTTCAGAAGAAGAAGAAGAAGAAGAAGAAGGAGAGAGAATGAGAGAGCCAAAGAATATTGCTGCAAAAGAAAGAGGCGAAATGTGAACAGGGGAAAGCTGCTCTTTAAAAATTACATTATTAGTTTTCAGAATGATGCTTAGGGTAATTTCAAGGGAAAAGCGACTGTTGACATCAGTACAAGTGAGTTTCCTTAGACCAGATAAGTAAATTATTCAAAACATCAACCTATGCATAAAGATATATGTATGTATGTATATATATATATATATATATATATATATATATATATATATATATATAGAGAGAGAGAGAGAGAGAGAGAGAGAGAGAGAGAGAGAGAGAGAGAGAGAGAGAGAGAGAGAGAGAGAGAGAGAGAGAGAGAGAGAGAAAGAGAGCAAAAACTATACATGTCATCTGTCTCTTAACTCTTTATTCAGATCATTTAGACCAACATCCCTTTAATACTCTTTGATGCTCCAACTACCGGCCAATTTTTCAACTCTAAGCAACCAGTGCGTGAGCTAGGAACGTGCAATTAACTCTCTCTCTCTCTCTCTCTCTCTCTCTCTCTCTCTCTCTCTCTCTCTCTCTCTCTCTCCTCTCTCTCTCTCTCTCTGTATATATATATATAATATATATATATATATATATATATATATATATATATATATATATATATATATATATATATATATATATATATATATATATATATATATATATATATATATATATATATATATATATATATATATATATATATATATATATATATATATATATATATTATATATATACAGGGTACTTTAGCTCTTTGAATTACTATGAAAATAATCTTTGTAAATGTGATTTAACTTGCCATATAGAGCGTTCTTTTTCAGCTCTTTGTTTATAAATTAGCTGATTATTCAATATTCATCTCGTGTCTTCCTATCATCTACAATCATAGTTTTCCCTCCCTTACCTTTCGGATTTTTAATATTCGGTTTTTTATTCCTATTAATCGTTTCAACTCTCTCTCTCTCTCTCTCTCTCTCTCTCTCTCTCTCTCTCTCTCTCAAGTTCCCCCACCATCCCCAGATCTTTTATCCGTTAATGAGGTGCCATCAGCTACATCTCAAGATAAGGTTTTAGTGTAAATGGTTGGCTAGATTAGCAATTCTCTCTCTCTCTCTCTCTCTCTCTCTCTCTCTCTCTCTCTCTCTCTCTCTCTCTCTCTCTCTCTCTCTCCCTCCTGTATTAACCCTGGCCTGACGACTGGTCATCGGGCCATAGTTGACCGGAATGCACAGTTCTTAATCCACGACATTATAGCACTCGTTCCCTACCTACCAGCTGATAGGAACGCGAATGTCTTTATCTTCGAAGCTCGACTTCCTTGAACATGCGCAAACTTTCCCATCCGAACAGCCACCCTAAACCCGTCCATTTTTGCTTCCTTAACTAAGGGGCTTAAAAGGCCACTCGCATTCATAAGGGTTACAATGAACGACATCGCCTTCGGACGCCTTTGAGTCTGAAACGCAAAGATGCGAGATAACAAAAGGTAATAATGAGGAGCGATAATGAGAGACGTAAACGTATAATCTAGACTAAGCAGGGGCTCAGAGACACGCTGGTCCCGGGAGATTA